>NC_089466.1:600000-900000 GCF_029203305.1 Yamadazyma tenuis
GACAAGGAAAATAGCACTAAAGACTATACAAACAAGTCCAAAACAAATGAAAATAGTTCAGCACATCTTCGTGGAAAACAGCCCATATCTCGGCCTCCTATGGCTGGAAGAGTGCCCTTGCGTGGAAAGGATGAGAATATGTCCATTCCATCCTTATCCAGATCACAGTCTTCAGTTGATAAACTAGACACAAACACGAATTCTTTATCCACAAACACATTTAAGAGAACTGCTCTTGCCAATAAGCCAAGGTTTTTGAAGTCTAGTTCTTCTTTGGGCTTCACTCACAATACATCTTCTCGCCACAAAGTAGCACCAGGAAGCCGGTCTTTGTTGAAGCTGAAAACTCACGTGGATCCAAATGCAAAGTTGACCTATAACAATAATACCATTTTCAATCCTGCTCTAGCCAACCGTGTACCAGAGTTGGAGCAGTACACCTTGGACACAGACTCATTGAAAAAGCGAATAATTAAGTCGAAGTCTCCTTCGAAAAACTTGTCTGACACCATCACAACCCAAACTGCTAAGTTGAGCTCGAGTAGCATTCCTCGAAGACAGATTAATGACGTCGACCCTGTTAAGAAAGGCCCTCTCATGACTGTCTCAAATAAACTTGATCAATATATCCAAGATCCTGAAAGAATAAAAGTCTTTGATGAGCTTGTAAATGATGAAAATAGCGTTGAGACAATCCCCCCCAAACCAATAGTGGCAGATCAACATGAAATTGAACTCGATGAAGAAGATTTGATGTTTTTCCGGACGGGAAAGACCAATCGAATTCAGGCACCTGTGAGCAAATTAAGGCTCGAGGAGATCAAACTCGAAGATACCACATTTGACATGGAAGATGTATCAAGAGAATCTAGTGATGATGAAGTAATTGGATTAAACGAACAGGAATTAAACGACTTATTGGACTTTTGAAATATACCGTCATGTAAGGTATATGATCATAATGTTACTAGATATATATATGTACTTAAAATATCATTCACCTATTTCATAACACATTCTTACTGTTGGGCACATTCGGGTTGAGCAGATCCTCCGCCATTATATGGGTAATCGTATTCATACTCATAGTTTCCATTGTACTCATGCTTGTCTTCTTGATCATTACTATAAGTAGGTAAGTTGTCGACATTTGTTAGTTCGAAGTCAGTGATCAACTCTATATTCTCTCGAGTTTTTGAAATTTCATCGATATCATCGGAATTTGAAAGGTCGTTAGGCAACACATTCTTCAATTTCAAAAGATCGTTTCTCTCCAAATACCAATTATCTTTAGGAAATTCAATATCAACCTTGATGTAAAGATCTCCTTTTGAGGCTCTTGAAAACCAGCTATCAGAGGACTTTATTGGCATTCCTTCACCTTTGATTTTAATGTAGTCTCCCGGTCTGATCACCTTTCCTTTAGGCGTGGTGACCTTAATAGCCCTTCCGTCAAGATGTTTAACTACTATCCTGGAAAATCCACACAATGCATCAACCAAGGGGATTTTCATGTCACAATACAAATCAATTTCTTTTCTCTCGAAAACTCGATGTTCTTTGCACAGTAGAGTCATTACCACATCTCCAGTCTCTTTTCCAGGATATTCATCACTTTCACCTTTTAAAGTAATTGATTCTCCGCCCATGCTGCCTTTTAGAATCTCAAATTCAAGAATCTTTACTTCCTCAATTAGCATGGTTCCCTTACACTTCTTACAGTAACTTTTGGTACTGAAGACCTTTCCTGATCCTTTACATGTAGTGCAGTCGACTGTTGTTTGTGTAACTAAACCAGGTCCCACTCTAGTAATTTTGGTAGCTTTACCCTTACCTTCACATTTGGCACACTGTTTAGCTACAGCATTCTTTTTAGCACCAGTACCTTTACAATGGGTGCAAATAATATTTCTGGTGGAGGTGATCTTGATGATTTTTCCTTTATACAAGTCTTCCAATGTTACATCAACATCAATTTCTGCGTTTGGAGTTTTGTTCGGTTTTCCTTGCTGGCCTTTTCTATTTCCGTTCATATTCATGCCATTGAAAAAGTTGGCGAAATCGTTTGCTCCAAACTCAGCTGATCCACCTTGACCGAAGAAATTGTCATATGGATTGCCATGAAACTCTTGTTCTCCGGGGAATGGATTGGAATCATCAGTGGTTCCATATATATCGTAATGATTTCTCTTCTCTTCATCGATCAATATCTCGTAGGCGTGCGATACCTCTTTAAACTTGATTTCTGCTTCTTCTCGTTCATGCTCGGTAACTTTATCAGGATGGTATTGCAAGGCTAGCCTTCTGTACGCTTTCTTTATGGCCAGACTATCGGCAGATGAGGTGACTCCAAGAATCTCATATAAATCACCACTCATCTGGTATGTTCTTGTCAGACAGATCTTGATGAGACGAAAATTTCGCGGACATCTGCCACTCAAATTATGTCTGGAGACCAGAACCTGCAAATAAAAACTGAACTTCAAGCAGTTGCCGCTACTGAAATGGCTTCAGACTTTAAGTTTAACTTCGATATACGTATTTGGATCTCTTCCTACTAAAAAACAGAGGACAATTAGCGTTTCAAAGGTCAAAAATAATAAGCGACACGAGCAGGGTTCGAACCTGCGCGGGCAGAGCCCAAAGGAACCTGCATCCTTCGCCTTAACCACTCGGCCATCGTATCGATAATCCAAATAAATATTAGAGATTCCGAATCAAGAAGACAATGTAACAATCCTTTACCTTCTATTCGATGTTTGTGAATTCATCCTTGGAATTGATATCAGAGACATACTCTAATCGTTCATGTGACCCTTAAATTGGGGTATGGAGGTTAAGGTTCTGACCGCCTGCTCAAGATCGCGTCACACTTTCATTTATATGGTCATTAAAAGTCCCATTAAATTTACACTTCTTACCTAATAATTGATACTGACATAATACCATACATATTCTATCCACTTTCATAGCATTTCTAGACCAAGCATTCTCTATTTGTAATTGAATTTGATAATTAACGTCAGTGATTTAGGCAAACAAAAAATCCGGGTAAGGCCCCCGCGAAAATCAGAAGGTCAAGGGTCAGAAAATCCTCCAGCAAATATCTCCAGCTGTTTATACTGTAACAAAACACAATAAAAAAATGGTATGCAATTTATCAATTGATAAAACGTTTATGGCTCAATATGTACTAACATTACTTGTAGTCTAGATCAGGGTATGTCTCACCGTGATGCAACAGCTGAAGCTCGTCGCACACTTTTCAACATAACTGTGTCCAAAACATGACACGGTTCCACTCACTCCGGTTTAGTGTTTGATAATGCATTGAAACTCATTGACTAACATACTTTTCTAGTGTCTCTGTAACTGATGAAGCTTTAAGTGCCTTCAATGATTTGAAGTTGGGAAAGAAATACAAATTCATTATTTTTGCCTTAAATGACAAGAAAACCGAGATTATTGTTGAGGAAACTTCTACTGACAAAGACTACGAAGTATTTTTGGAAAAATTACCAGAAAATGCTAGTAAATATGCCATCTATGATTTCGAATACGAAATTGGTGGTGGTGAAGGTAAGAGATCCAAGATTGTTTTCTACTCTTGGTCTCCAGATACTGCCTCTATCAAGGATAAGATGGTTTATGCATCTTCTAAAGATGCATTAAGAAGATCTTTGAACGGAGTGGCTGCCGACATTCAAGGTACCGACTTTTCGGAAGTTAGCTATGCTACCGTCTTGGAAAAAGTTAGCAGAGGTGCTGGCTCTCATTAAGAAGGATTCTATGGTTTTTAAAGTACATTGGTTCTCTTTTTTCTGTATATTTTACTTGAGCAAATATATATAAAACTATTTTCTTACCATTCACTTTCTCCGGTGGCTTTTTGAAACACATAGTCTCTTCCATTGATACTGGCAATTCCTTCTTTCAAGCTGCATTTCCATTTATTTTTGATTCTTTGAACTTTATCATAAAGACATAACATGATATGCCCATCTAGGTCATTATCTTCATCATCACTTCTGTCACTATCTAAGTCATCGTCGAGATCGCTGTTGATGTCGTCTGAGTCATTAAATTCGTCGCCGTACATCACACCCAATTCTCCATCCACCTGGTTCACCTTTTGTAATTGGCTAAGCACTTTCTTGGGGTTGTTTGTGTATATGGTCATTTCGAAGCTTTGCAGAGCTGATGCTCCATCGGTTTGCGTCACGTTCGGCAACATCAATCCGTTGCTATCGTCATACTCATCTTTGAAAGATTGGCTGTTTCCTATGTTGGGAATTTGAATGCCTATATCATCGTGATTATTTACGTTGGTATTATTCAAGTTCACCTCGTTACTGTAACTTAGTTGTTGGTCAGCACCTAATCCATAGTCATTGCTTATCAATAAGTCATCTTGAAGTTCTTGTTTTATGTCATGATTGCCGAGTGAAGGGGTTCTATTGGATTGTAATCCTTGTTGTCCAGCTGCCGCATGTGCTTCATCATCCCAAGTGAATCTGCTGACTTGCGATTGGGTTAATTTTTCTTGCCATATCTTTTTGAGTTCCTGGAGAGTGTTTTCATCCACTCCGCTATTTTCAAAGTCTTGCCTGGAGTCGTTTATCACTTCCTCGATTATTGCTTCATATAATTTACTAGCTTCTATGTTGGACATTCTGAAAGGAAAAACGATGAAAAGTTCGGTGATATTAGTTTCCTATAATAAGGAGTGTTTGTATAAGGCGTATATGAGGCTGTATTAAATACCGAATAAAACTGTACCGATTGTCCCAAGAGTTACGGTTCCTTTAACTGTGTCAGAGGAAAAAAATATTCATTTTTAAGAAGTGCGAACAAGACACCATAGGCGACTAGTTTGAAATGCTGATCGCAGCAGACACATTTGCCATATAATGGTACGTATATTTTAATCATTTATCTATTATAAAGCATGGGAGGTCTACTTTCTAAGGGTGTCCACCAATTCCTTGAAGTACGTTTTCTCGTCTTCAATATCTTTGACATAATCACATTGGGCTTTATACTGTAAACTCAATTCACTCAATTTCTTCTGCTTGTCTTGCAATTGTTCAAGCATCTCTGCCTGCTTCTTCTTGTGCTCAAGGCTCTGGCTCTTCAATTTATTGAATCTTTGGATAAGTTCTGCTACCATCTGCTCTTTAGAATTAGCCTTCTGTGTAAGACTCTTGATCGTGTAGGAGAGCTCGACGTTTTGGGATGTTAATTCAGAATTGGTTGTCAATAAGTTGTCAGATTCAATTCTTATCTCTTCAAGCTGATTCAAGATTTCCTTCGTTTCATTGTGCTTCATACCTAACTCCTTGAGAGCGATATTTATTCTTTCATTTTCGCTCTTCAAATTAGTTATGTCTTGCTTCAATTGATAGTTTTCAGTGGCCAACGCATTAGTGTCATTCTGGGCTCTAATACATCTATCAGACAATTCATGGATCTCGTCGCTCAAGCTTTGTCTCAAAGAGCTCAACTGATTTATTTCAAGTGCTGAGGCATCCGCATCCTTTGTGAGCTGTTTGACACTCGCTTGTAATTGGGCATTTTGTTCACTCAATTCAGAATTTTTAGAAGACAATTCTTCATGAATATAATTCTGATGTGTTCGTGTCTCCTGGAGTTCAATTACCTTCTCATTTAATTCAACGATATCATTCTCCAAATGCTTCTTTTTCTCGGATACTTCTTGGAGAAGTTGGTTTCTCTTATTTGATTGAGATTCAACTTGCTCTAATTGGATCTTAGCCTGTTGCAGCTCGCTTCTGAGATTGACGTTTTGTTCGTCCACCTCTTTAAACCTGTCAGATAATTCATTTAATTGGTTGTTCAACTTGTTATTCTCTTTGTTCAACTTATCATTCAAATTATCTGAGTGAGCAGAGTTTTCCTTCAACTCTGTATTTTGGTCTTCCAAGCTTTTGGTGATGGAAATCTGTTGTTCAAGGAGACCACTCTTATTGAACAATTGAGACTCTTTTATTTTCAACTCTTTTGCCGCCTTTGCAAGTTGGTAGTTCAACTTATCGATTCTCTCAGTTAAAACATTTATCTCTTCCTCTTTGTCTGTTAATGAGGTGTTCAACAGGTCAATTTCGTTCTGTTGAGTCTTGATAGTTTGTTCTAAGCTTCTGGTTTCTGACTTGTGTGATTCGTTCAAAGCACCAATTTCAGACCTATACTTTTTCAGCAAATCATCATACTCTTTGGATGAATACATTTGTGTGTTCATGAAGTTGGTGGTAGGCTCATCATAATTGATATCATTGTAACCTTGGAAACTAGGGAGTTCATCATTATCGGGATCCAAAATTGCTTTATTAGAAGATTGGGCCAAGGAATCTCTTTCACTTGGAAAAACCAAGTACTTCGTCATGCTGCTATCAACATGATTATTGTGCTCTTTCAAGGGAGTTCTGATTATGGGCCTGGGAACTGTGTCTCCCTTTTTAAGCGGTGATGTGAGGGTATGATTCTCTTTGTTGTCATTAGGGATTAGTGATTGGGTCATGACAGGACTCGAGTTCAACTTCTTATTCATATAGCCCAACATCAGAGGCGAGAATAAATGTGAAGACATGCGTGATAGGGTAGTGGGTTTTCACTGAAGAGTTTGTCAACAAAACTGGAAACAAAATGCTGGGGAAGAGTTGGTGGATTCTTCAATTATTGGAGCCAAAATGAAGCTGATGCGAAATATATCAGACTATGACCACCGTTGGACAAGAGAATAGGGTCTCGTGATATTGGTACTCAACAGTTAAAGAATACAAATACAAGCGAAAAACGAGGTAAACATACAAGCGTGTTTCGTGAAGTCGTGCAAGGGGAAAAGAAGCACTCAACATGATTTTGGAGATTATGAAAGGTCTGATGAGAAACAAGGGAATCATCCGGTATGACTGGAGTCTCCCTATAGTGTGGGACAGTTGCGTGGATGTAGAGCCAGAATGTGAGCTCTGCAATCCATTTCCATAAATTCGGAACTCTAGCCGTCTGCCATTTCTCACAAGTTTACAATTCAATAAAATTTGCAACTTTTAGAATTCTATGAAAACTACGCTTCATCCTAAAGGCCAATTATCTTTCAATGAAAAAAAGTCCGATCCCACTGTTCTTCTTTACTGCTCAGATGCTTTCTAAGTGTCGCTCGATTGGGTCTTACAAATGTTTCTGTATTAGATACCTATATCCGCCATGTGTTCGTCAGCGCAAGGCACAGATTTGTTGTTGAAATCACTTTCTCGTACATGTAAGGGCGGTAGACTCAGGCGTAAATATGGACCTAATTTTCATAACCCCGAACAATGTTGAAACGCGCAACCTAACCAAAGCGTGTTATCACAGGGTCCAAAAGGATCATACGAAGCACCTGATGCCTTAACTATACGATTGTCTTACACCAAGTAGAAGGAGAACGAATTCTTGTAGTAGGGCTTCCATGTGTAATAAAAACTGACTCTTCGTCCTCGAGGCGCTTATTTTCTTCGTTTTTCGTGGTTTACGCAAGCGTCTTCGCAATCCCATCGTTGCTTGAATTGAATAGTCGCGTTTTTGTGTTAGGTTCGCGATCAAAAATATTGACTTACTACCTGAGGTTTAGAAATAAAACCATAAAATATCACTGTCGTTCTTTTGTTATTTGTTACCTATAACTGTACTGGATCTCCAACTTCTTACACTCCCTTCATATACATCGTGGTGCTGAGCTTATAGGTTCAATTTTGTTTTTTAAAGCGCCCCATTTGTCTTCCTAGATCCTTTTTGAAGCTTCATAATAACATAAGAAATCAACACACTAAATATCAATTACTTTGGTGTCTATCTAACGACTTCAAGTGATAATGTCACCAAATCCAACCATAGGTGCATCCGAGGTGCCTCTCACCCCGAGAACTGCTGGTGCTCAACAACGAACATCCCCGAGTGGTGGACAGAATGGTAACTCAAACACGAATAACATCGGTTCTGGGTACCAAAGAAATTTAACACCTTCTTACAACTTCGGCTTTGGATTCCTGCCGTCATTCCAGTTTAATTCTCCCAGAAACTTGCTTAGTGGATTGTCTCCCCATAGGTTCTTCCAAGCTTCAAATAACTTGACCAAAGCAACCGTTGGTGCCAAAAGGGATGAGAAAAATGTCTTCAACACTAGTACACCATCAAGGACTTCTTCTAAGTTCTTGGATTCTTTGTCCTCCGCAAACAACACCAAGAATGATTCTGGTGAAGATTCGTCTACTAATTCCCATGATACTGAGGAGTCTGCCATTTGGTCCGTGAATGAAGCCGAAAGCCAAAATTTGACATCTTTGACTATTTCTTATGACCAAACCCCAATTAAGGTTGCAAACAAGGAGAACGAAAACACCCACCAACGGAATTTCAGTGGTGACTTCTTGACTCCAAATAAACTTTTCCTTCATAGACAAGATCATCTGGTTGCTACCAAGAAGAGAAGATTGTCGGTTGAAGCATCACCCAATACCTCAATTGCATCAAGACTCGAAACTATTGCCTCTCCTCCGAGAAGCTCTAAAATATTCAACAGACGTCGTTCTTCTTCGAATTCCAGCTTAAGCAGTAAGAATAGTGAAGATAAGGTCTGGAATGATGCATTAGATGACATTTTAATATCCTCATACATGAAGTTCAAGGCATTCAAGAAAAACACCACGTCTGAAAGCTATTTCGTGAAGAACGTTTCTCAGAATAAAGTTCTCTCGAGAATGTTGTTGAATAAGAGTGGTGTTTTGAGAACCCCCAAACAAATTGCATCTAGGTTATTCAAGATAACCAAAAGCACGAACGAGGCTCGTCCGGGGACTCATTATTTACTGTCGCAAAATGATCTATCTCATAGTCACAATATCTTGGATGAAAGTCCTTTATTAAATGACGGACTTGATGAGATAATCCGTACACCTTTGGAAGATTTAATTGAAAGTACTTCGAGTCATATAGATTCTGTCAGCAGTGCTGAGATCAATGCCCAGATTGATAAGGAATTGGACTTGATATTCTCTCCCAATGAGTTGCTGGCATCTCCAATGTTACTTTTAAAATCAAACCGAGTTGAAATTACCGACTTCCAAATCCTGTACAATTCAAATAGGGCATCAGGTACCCATCACTTCATCAAGAGCAACTCAGGCTGCAATAGAACTGTGGAGTTGTCGACCAACTCATTGTTAAACAGGTTGAAGGTCTCAGCTGATGAATCAGAGTTGTCTACAAAGTTATGTCCCAAGCTCGTTACCCAATACGAATCAAATGACCTATTGGTCTTCCAAGCTATGAACCACTTAAACCTCAATATGGTATCGAAGAACAAATTTGACACATTGGACTCTGTTGTATTGAATGCAAACCCCTTGGATTTGCACAATGGTTCTATTAGTTCTTTTATGAACTTATTGGTAAACGGAATAGAGCTGGATGAAAGTCCATTGAACTGGAGCTGTTATACTAGAATCTTTAGTGGTAGCAAATTATTGTTCACTTCCAATGATTCGATTGTGGGATATTCAAATGGAGGCAACAAATTTGAAGCAACTATACCCTTCTTGAAGCACTTCTGGACGGGATTTTTATCTTTATTGATTAATGGTAATGATGACAAGGATATTTTGAAGAAACTTTCAATTTTACAGATCATTCATAGTAACAGAGAGGACTCAAAAATTGAAATGTGTTTAATTCATAAGTTTGACAAGTTGAGTAGGTTAGGCAATTCTAGCTTCCAACTCTTGAAATACTCAGGCAAAAAGGAAGATCTCAATGATCTTGCAGAAGAGGACGAAATGTTCGAAGAAACTCAGGTTGATCATTACAGCCAATCTAATGATGAAACCAATAGTGCTGAAGATGATAATGAAACTGTATTGGTAGAGTCTTCTCCAGTAAAAGCACCGGAGTTCCACCATAGAGATTTGAAGATTGATATCATGGCTGCTAAGCATAGTATGGCAATGGGTCCTGCTTCTGCACCAATCTATAATCCCCGATTGGTACAGCAGATGAATAATGGGATTGTCAAACAAGAATCAATCAATATGTATCCTTTTACACAACACTCACAATCAACCAATGATATCCCCAAGTACATACCACAACCGGGGTACGGGTCTCAGATGAATGGAAATAACAAAGCACCTTTGCCATATTCTACATCAACTCCTGATGCCCTTTCACCTTACAGTAACTCATTTGATGGTAGTAGACCTATGTCTTTTGGAAGTATTCAAACCTCCAGTAATATGGCCACTTCAACTTCGTACAAAGGGTTCCCAATTGGCGATCAGTCCCACTTCCAAGCGCCACTCCCTCCATCTCTGGTTCCCGGTCACCAACAAATAGGTCAAGCTCAGTTGCGCCCTGAATCCCAAAGAGGGTCGGGTGCGTCTCAGGGAGAATCACAAAGCCATATGAACATGTCGTTCATGGCATCCGGTCGTCAGCAGTTGATGGTAAACGTCGGAAGTGGATATGTTCCCTTTGGTTCATTAAGTCAGGAACTACAAGAGAGATACATGGGAGTCCAAAAACAGTTTGAACTTCAACAGCAGCAGCAGATACAACAAGCACTTTTGCAACAAATACAGATGAATAACCTTGCTGGCACAAATCTTCAACCTCACCAAGGCATCGCCATGAATACTGGGAACATTCCTTTGTCAGCTCCAGCATCTCAAACATCCTTTGCTGACCCTGCGAGCAAGTCTTACAACACTGGGCAAAAGAAACATTCCAAGCCTATCAAATTTGGACCCATGTTGGAGTATGATCCCTCAAAGGACAATGCAGCAGCTGCAGCAGCAGCTGAAGCCGCATCTGCAGCTCTTGCGAAGGCCAAGGCTAGAGGGGAGTCACGTCCAGGGGTTAGTGTTCTCAATATTCCTCGAGACACCCCTGTTTACATATACAAGCCACCAAAAAGGAAAGGGCCTTCTTAGGGTCTCATTCCATATTTTTCTTCATTTAAACGACATTTAAATCTAATCAGATTGATCTAGACTTTGTAAATTATTTAGGGTCAATGAATGTTAGCTTATCTCGGTAAAACTAGTAGTTGAACTGCCGGGGACACAAGATAAAAAATGCAACCCATATATTTTGAATGACTTCGATATGGTCTTAACTATAGGAGAGTTTGTGGCTGCAAAAAAATTAGGGAAGTATAGGCTGCGAAAACGGTCATCAATGTTGCATTTGTTAAATGTTTCCTGAATGTAGATCTATAGTTTCCTAAATGTGGAAAGAATCGAAGGTTTTGTGTTCGGTACCTGCATTTTGTTTATTTGGCTGCGAAAAACTAACAATCGCTGCTTCTTAATTTTAGGAAATCCGTAAGTATATAAAGAGCTGTATCCCCCCTGTCTTTCAAAACTTCTCTTTTTTTTTGATCTCACCATATTAACAATGGATTACTCACTTACCTTCGCTTTTACTGACAGGAATGAAGACCTGTACGCTCCAGGGCAGTTTATTACTGACCCTATTACTGACTTTACTACTTCTGAGTTCGACCTGGATGAATTCTTAGCTATGATGGAAGAAATAACAGATCTCGAATTCCAGCATTCAGAAGTACCCAATACCGTACTCAACAGTTTCAGTTCCGTGGAATCTGAAGCCATGGAGCTTGACAATGAGCTCAGTCTTAGTTTGTTAGTTCCCCATTTGGTTAACCAGGAAGGGGAAAATGTGGCTACTTTTGGACAAACTTTAAGACAAGTCTTTAACAATCAAAGCGTGACTGCAAACTCTTACGGTCACGTTTCTGAAATTTACGCTAATGGTCATTTAGTTGAGCAAGATGTGCAGGTCGGATCATCTCAACAAAATGCTCAATTTGCAACTAATTCATTTAACCAGAGTGAGCCTGAGTCCTCATTTGATTCTGAAGAGGAACCAAGTGTTCTTTTTGGAGGTTCAAACAGTTCTAACAATACGTTACCTAGTTTGGACCCTGAATTAGTTACAGCCTACGAGTTGTATGAACCTTCAGGCTTTGAAAAGATTTCAATGAGATTGGCATCTGATGCAGACCTATTTGCGAATATTGATGAAGCCATCAAAGATTTCATGAGCTTGAAGCAGTCAGAAGAATCTTCAGAACAAAGAGTTATTCCTCAGACTCTTCAAGTGTCTACCAATCTTCAAGTCCCACACAACAGTCCGGTTGTGGAAGCCAGCACTACAAGTACGAATGTTATTCCTTCTATCACCAGGGAACAACCAAGTTTGAGGCGAAACTCGAAAGCTTCTTTATCAAACAGAGCTAGGATTCCTTCCGTTTTTGACTTCACCAAGCAAGAAGTCGTAGAACAGATTCTTTCTCATGTTGATGATAGGATGAACTATTATAAGAAGAAATCGGGTGCTTCCAAACCAGGAAGTTATAAGGGTGATTATGCGAAGATCGAAGATTCTCGATTCACCCCAGTCACTAATTTATATGAAACAAAAATCGCTCTTCCACATAACACATGCCATGTGTTGGGACATCCAAAACACTTAGGTATAGATGGGGGAAAGGCTACCGTGACTAGAACTCGGTATATTAGAGGCACTTCGTTTAATGGATTTTTTGACCATCCAGACCTTGAGTTGAAACGCTATGAGGGTAGTGGTGATTTGATCTACGAACCTGAATACTACCGGGTCCAGATGATCAATGTTTGTAGGAATGACGGGAGTCTGCACAGGGTTCCAATCAACCAAACACGTTCTGGTTTGTGTCCTTATTGTGAAGATATCAAATTCTATGAATTGAGAAATTCTTCTTATGGACAACATTTGGCATTTCATCACGGTATTGGAACCGATTCTTTTTTAACTCCAAACCCATTTGAAACCAAAGTTGAACCCAAAACTTGTGGTAAGGTTGTTGCCTGTCCTGTTTGTTTTCAAGCTATATCTGTTGAGAAATCTTCCACAACGGCTCTGGTTCAACCACTTTACACGTACTTGAGACACTTCAAAGATTTCCACAGGAAGGGGGTGAACCACAAAGTCAACAATAAAGTGTATTCGACTGTTCCTTCCTTCAAGGGGATGTATCTTGATGGTATCAGTCCTTGAATCTGTTCTCCATTATTTGAGAATTTTGGTGTGTTATATGAATTGTTTCATGTCAACCCAGAAAATAGTATAAACAAATAAAAACTATAAAACATATAAAATATACATAAAAACCAACGGATACAGTAGGTACATTTACCTTTTGACTCTCTGAATTTGTTTACCAAAAAAATGTTTTGTTGATGATGTTGCATTCTACAATCTTTTTCAACGCGTCTGAAAATTATAAACAACCACAAGTATGGGTGTAAGTGGTCTTCATCCACAACTAAAGGAGATCCTGATACCAGTTTCTTTAGAGAAGTATCGTGGTAAGACATTGGCGGTAGACACTTATAGTTGGTTGCATAAGTCCACTATCTCATGTGCCCAAGAATTATGCCTAAATCAACCAACCCAAAAATATGTCAGTTATATCATCAAAAAGATTAATATGCTCAGGCATTTTGGAGTGGAACCATACATGGTTTTTGATGGGGCGAGCTTGCCAACAAAAGCAGCGACCGCAAAGGAGAGAAAAGAGAGGCGAGAAGAAGCCCAAGCTAAAGCTGACGAATATATGAAAAAGGGAAACAAAAAATTGGCATGGAAGGAATTCATGAAAGCAGCAGCAGTCACTAGTCAGATGTCCAAGTCTGTAATGGTAGAGTTGGATAGAATGAATGTCAAGTACGTGGTGGCCCCTTATGAAGCCGATCCACAAATGGTATACTTGGAAAAGAAGGGATATGTTGATGGGATCATCTCTGAGGATTCGGACTTGTTGATTTTTGGATGTCGTACTTTGATCACCAAGCTTAATGATTTTGGTGAATGTATAGAGATATCTAAAAGTAACTTCTCAAAAGTCACCACTATAAGCGGATTGGATTCTTTCACACCTCAGCAATTGAGATTGGTTGCAATGCTTTCTGGGTGTGATTATACAAAAGGCGTTCCTGGCGTGGGATTGAAAACTGCCTTCAATTTGGTTAAGAAGTACAATCAAATTGATAGAGTGTTAATGGCTCTAAGAGCAGAGGGGAAGAAGCTTCCACCGGAAGGCTTTGAAGTCGAGCTTATAAAGGCGGATTTAGCATTTCAATACCAGAAAGTGTTCAATCCAAAAGATCAAACCTTAGAAACATTAAACGAGTATCCCGAGCCTTTTGACTTTGATATGGAGCTCGTCGAGCAGTGTTGTGGAGTTACTTTTGATGCTGAGATTCATGTGGGAATCTCTAAAGGCAAATTACATCCCAACACGCATGAAGTTTTAATTTCCAGGGAGCAAAATATCACATCGTTGAAGAGCAAATCATTCACTCTGGAACCGAAGATTAGTACTGTGGCAAGAACCAAATCTGTTGGATCTACGAGCCTGAGACGAATGGTGGCCCCTAGAGGCAGAATTGACAGCTTTTTCAGCGTACAGAAGAGCACCAAGATCACCACCACAGATACCACATCAGATCAACAAAAACTTCAAATCGAGGCTAAAGCCGAAGTACACACTGAACAAGTTTCCCCTGATCATAAGAGAGTCAGGACATTGTTAACTCCAAAAGAGAATCCACCAAAGTTGGTTGGTACATTTAGTAAATTTTTCAAGTCACCAGCAGGTGGAATCCCAACTCCTAGATCAACTTTTGATGCTGATATTACTGGGGATTCAGAAATCTCAGACGTTTCCTCGCCCTTCCGTTATACTAAGTCGACTTCAGATAAGGTCGATACCAATAATGTTTTAGGTAACTTGACAGACGATGATATCGATACTCAAACTCAAAGTGACCATAAAATGGAAGAAAACAGAGACGATTCTCAACCACCAGAATCTCCAAGCCTGAAAATATCAAAACAACCTGCAGTAGGAGACTTTGACTTAGACGATGATGAAGATGACATAGAGGAATCCCCAGTCAAGTCTTTATTACCTTCTGGAATTCATTTTAATAACAATAGAGACGAAATAAAGCAGCTTTTAAGAGACACTTTTCTGTTCAGGCCCGGTTCGAAGGAAAAGTTTCAAGTTCCAAAGGCCCTTCAGAAGCTTTCTGCTTTTGAAAATGCAAGTACTATTTCGATCGCGAGTGCCGAAAGCCTGCATTCGGATAGTTCATTTGACTTGAACTCTGAAGAGTTCCATGAAGTTCAAAAACACGCGGAAGTTTTCACCAACATCGATATGAACAAGTCCTTTGAATCCATAAGCTCCAAAAGAACCACCAAAAGTAAGTTAGAGATAAAGAACTCATCACTATCCAGGTTTGCATATAAATAAATACTGCATTGTCATGTATTCATCACAAATTATGTCTATAACATATTTATTCAACATTTCATTTTCTTATTTCCCGTAACATTAATTACCTCTTATTAAACATGCCCCTATGGCTAACCTGGTTAATTGGATTTGTAAGTTTTCTGACTCGGAGAGCTTTGCATCGTTTAGTTTAAAAATCTTCTTGAATTTAGATATGTCCACTGTTTTGAATAAATATGCATCTTGTAGAGGAATATTCTGAGATGCATCGGTGTGAAGAAGCTTGGAGATATGTGTGTTCAAATCCTCGAGGCAGTTTCCGTCTGAGACATAGTCAATGACTTTTATACAAATGACATTACTTTGATCTTGAGAGTCATCAACTCCAAATCTTTTAAAGGCATCCATTATATTATTCACCGGAGACAAGTTGAAGATGATTTCTGTGTTCAAGGTTTTGGCCTTCGACTGCCCCGTCTCAAAATTCAAGATCGCCTTGTAGATGGCGCTGTATAGGTATTCAGTTGAAATGATGTAGTTTGTGTTTAAAAAACAAAGTTCGTAGTTGGGGTCACCTTCGATAAGTTTCGTTTTGACTACCAGTAGAACATTCTTTGGAACGTTTGCAAACACCGAGATAAACACAGTTTTGTGAGGATATGATGGGAATACTACTTTTTCAAATACCATCTCCGTTGTGTTTAATTGTGGAAAATGCGAACAGATTCCTAATTTACATTTAGTGTTAATGGCTGGAGAAGAGTATAACTCCAATTTGGACCTTGCAGAAGTATTCAATACCATTGATGAAATCTTTGGGACTATAGAGACCTACCAACCCCCTTCATCTGATCACATATATCCTGAACTCATACTTCAAGAGTCTCAGCATGGCATGAAATATCACTCTTCATTCCAAAGGCACAATCGCCAATTCATACAGAATGCGGGTGAAACTCCACTAGTCCGATGGCGAAACTCTCATATAGAACAGCTTCAACAGCAAGTGGTTGAACAAAGCTTTATGGGCTCCAAAGTCTCGTCTCAAAAGGGAATTTCCAAAACGTTTTCAAGACCAGCATCCAATGCATTATTCAGTTGGTCCTCAGATGAAGCATACATAGAGGCAAGAAAGAGTGAGTTGCTTAAACGAGGTAGAAAGATTAGCGGTGCTTTCCTCAAGTCCAATGATAAAGATTCAGAAATAGAAATGCCTGAAGTCTCCAGTGCTCCACTCACCGAAAGCTTGATTGACCGTGTCAACTTGAAGATACCTGAAGCTTCAATGATTAAGAAATTGAACTCTGTGATAGACACCGAATCTAATAGGTTTGTCCACCAGCGAATACAGATCATAAAAACCCATCACAGTAAACAAATATCAAAGAAGATTAATGAGAGGAAACGTAAGGACCACGAGATTCACCTCCAAAGACTCAAGTTAAAGGAAGAACAATACGAGAGAGAAATGAGGGCTGCTACAGAGGACAAAGAGAAAGAAAAGTCCACAAAATTTCTTGGTTTATTCAATTTCAGCCATTCTGACACCACTAATGTTAATGTCGAGACGAAGGAACCAACAAGTCCAAATGGCACCACAGATAAAAATAGAATTACAGTTGACAAGAACAAACAGAGATTCTCTTTTCTTCCAAAGACGAACATATTTGGAACCACCAAAACCACAAATGAGGATATTGAAGAAAATACACAAGAGTCTAATGTACTGCTGCCTCAAATTCACATAGCAAGCGATGACCTCGATAAGGCTTTTCAGATGCCTGGAACAAATAAAGATAGCCAAGATGACGATTTTGATGACTTCAGTGAATTCACCTCCTCGCCTCCTCAGGCCACTAGCAACCAGCTACCAGAGCCAGTTGTGAAAAACCATAGATTCATGACTATCAGCGAGCCCAAACCATTGATTGACTTTGGAGCAGATGCTGAGGGAGACTCCCAATCAAATTTCAAGGGTCAAAACAAAGACTTGCTACTGCTATTATAGACTCACATTCAATTGACGTGAAAAAGAACTTAGTATTACTATTGCCTATATGTACAAGTATAATACACAAATAACTACTAGTCTATGTAGTATTAGCCTTCTTCTCCTCTTCAATGAAACACCCCAACCCCATAAATGCCTCTTCAAGAGCACGTTCATATACAGCCTCTAACCTCCAACCTGCTCCCAAAAATTCTTTGTTTTTTGCAAATTGGTTCACGAACGGATCATAGTACAGGTTCACAACTGAGCTGACATTTATGTCAACTATTTCAGGTGCTGCTAACATGCGGTATGGTTTCTCGATCATCCGATCTCCCATAAAGGGTGTGAAGGGTGTTTTATTACCCTCTTCCACCTTCTTCTGGTTACCAGGAATCATGTTTTCGAACAGTTGTTCTAATTGATTATTGATCTGTTGCAATTGCCTCTTTCTGCTGTTGCTTCTTTTTAGCAGATTGTTGGTTGCCTGGTTGATTATATCATCAGAGTTGGCATTTGAATTTGAGAGCTTATCTAAAACTTCTTGTCTCTGTTGTTTTTTAAACTCCAAGTCTTCCATTTCCATATGTTGTTGGATTTTAAGCTTTTCCTGCTTCAAACGGGCCACAGCCTCTTGGTACTGGGCCAAGTCAGCATTCTTCTGACTCTGTCTCATCTGTCTTTCCAATATCTCCACCTTATGTTCTTTTTCATATGCCACCAACTCAGCTTCCGTATTCAGCGCATCCTGGTCATTTGCCAAGTTGAACACGATATTCTCTATGTTTTCAAGATATTGATTGTAATCTTTTAAGTCTTCAAAGTCGTCTTGTGTCTTGTTGTAAATTGTAGAAACTCTCTTTCGAATATCGACTTCTCTTTCTATGTTGATGTCATCAAAGATCTGTTTCTTGAACTTGTTCTTTCGTAGAATCTTCCCACACTTTGCATATGGACAAGGGGCTGGGCCTAATGAAAAGATCCTATCCACACAAGATTCACATATTTTGTGATAACATTCAGGATTTATCAAGAAATTCATATTTGGGGAAAGGTAACGATCTGTTCGACATATCGGACACATGTCATTCCCTCTCTCATCTATGACTGTTAGTATACTTGTTGGCGTGGTTATACTAGATGCTAACATACCTTCTGTAATATTCATTGCTCCAGTTTTTTCTGTTGCGCGAGTTAAGTTTATTAATCAATAATTTTGGATGCTTTTAAGTCATGTCTTCATTGCCTTCACCCCTCCCAAGTAAACCAAGAACTTGGAGGAACAAAATCGTTCCAGTAGGAATTATAATTGGGTTGGGATATCTTGACTTCATTTCCTGCTATTCCTTGGGCTACCAGGAGATATATACACATCATTCACATGGAGTTGCAATATGCTTGTGGGTTTTGGCAGGTATATGCCAGGTTTTATTATTTATTTACTGGGCTGTAATATATGTTAAAGGACCTGGAAGTTGTCCTCAGACAAAGCCTTATGACCTACACAACTCTGGTGATTGCCAGTTTGACAGACCGCCTCCAATTTTCACCTGTGATGAGTATGGTTATCCAATTTGGTGCAACAATTGTCAATCAATAAAGACCACTAGAGCTAGCCACATGAAAACCGTCAGTAGATGTGTTCCTCGAGTGGACCACTTCTGTATCTGGATTGGCACTGTGATTGGTAAGAACAATTACCGTCCTTTTATCAAATTTATGCTTTGGTTCCTTGTCTACTTCTTAATTATGTTGGTATTCCTTGTTCGTTATACCCCATCAAACTACCACAGGGGTGATCCGGGTATCAACAATAATTATATTGTGTTATACATCATGTGCGGGCTATGGATACTTATGTTGTCAGGATTATTAGTGTCACAATTGTACTATATCCTGAAGAATATGACTACAATAGATGATTTGAACATCAAAAAAGCAAGAATGTATCATAGAAGAAACCCTTCGAAGGAAGACGAAAATCACCCTAAAACTGAGGCTCATCCAGATAGTGGTACCAGGTTCGTTAGTGTGGACAAAGGAGATTTTAGGTTAGTTGTGCAGTGCTCTGTAAACGATTTGCTTTACAATTTTGGTCCCAAGAAGAACTGGATCAATGTAATGGTCTATGATTCCAGCACCTATTTCAGCCCAGATGAGAGACTCTACTCTTCAGGAAAGTTTGTAGAAGCAATCTTGATTTTTATTGTTCCACTTCTTGACTTATTTTACACCAAACAGATAACAAATGATTCTGAACCTGTATCATTTGGTCCTGAATTTTTGGCCCTACTTGAAAGCAAGATCTCAAGGCATAGATGTTACTTGCCTCTGTATTTATCTGAAAGACCTAATGCAGAAGAACCTAAAGCATCTGAAAGCTCAAGCACATAACTTAGAAAAGCAAGATTTCTCCGAATAACTGCATCAATGCCTATGGACCAGATCGTTATTTCCATCTACCATCAATCTATACACCTACCCTAGTTTTATGACTTTGCATTTTAACATAGAATTATCTTAATAGATATTAATGACCTGAATCGCATGGGCATTCCTAGTAATACCTTTGCTCCATCTGCGATACTAAATCTCTTCTGATTTGTTCAATTTGCAACCAAGTCATCTCATGAACTTTTTGGGATTTCCTAGTCGCGGAAATTTGAACTCATATACTCTAATTAGACGATGGATTTGGTAGGTGAAATAGTCGAGAAGGACGTAGGAGAACCTACGCTACCATTGCCCACAGATGATTTGGACATAAAGAAAATAGAGGACATCAAGAAGAGAAGAGAATCCGCATTTACAACCAGGCTTAAAGGAAGGAATGGTGGTCCTTCTGTGGCAAGCAAGTTCAAGCAAAATGCTAATAGTCAGCTAGTTTCAGAGAAAGGGTTGAGTGAAGCAGAAAAAATACACAAGGAGAATATGGAGAAACTTGGAAGCATGTCCGCTGAAGAGATCAATCAAGAAAGAGAGGAGTTATTAGCACAGTTGAATCCTGATTTAATTCAAAGTTTAATGAAGAGGGCAGAAAAGAGAGAAAAACATGTTGAAGAACCCAAACACACGCACCATGAGCATCGCCATGCCGAAGGATATGGAGAGTGGATTGGAGGGATGAAGACGGAATTTGGTGTCAAGGACCTTACTCATCTTGACAAGGACGATATAGAAAAGGCATTAGGAATCAGTTCTTTGAATATCGAGGATGAAGAAAAGACCATCAAGCCTCCTAAAAAAGTGAGGTTTGATACTGTATCTTCAGTGAGATATGAAGATTTGCCAGAAGGAACCCAAGTGGAAGAGTCTGGTTGGGAAGATGTAGAGGACATTAACGATTTAATCATGGACGACGAGAATCAAGAAATCGCTCCAGATGACTATCAGTTGGTTAATGAAGATGAAGGAAATGATGACGTTCATTTCACTAAACCAAAAGGTACAATTAAAGAGTACGGAAAGGATTTGGACCTTAATGACCCCGAATTCTACGATCAATTACACCAAAAGTATTACCCAGACTTACCCAAAGAGACATCGAAGTTGGCTTGGATGACGGAGCCAGTTCCTGTTCAGAAGACATCTACTTATGAGTCCATATCCGATATGAGGTTTGACTTTCAAGGAAACTTAATAGAATTGCATGCTGAACAAGACCAGGAAAAGGAGATTCCAACATATTTAGGTTTACATCACCATTCCGCAAACCCCCATTTACCTGGTTACACTTTAGGTGAGTTGGTCCATTTATCAAGGTCTGTGGTTGCAGGCCAAAGGTGTTTGAGCATCCAAATGTTGGGTAGAATCCTCCACAAACTTGGTCTTCACAAGTACAATATTATGCCCATTAGTGATGATGAGCAGGACAAACAGTTTAATGAAAGCGTTAAACAGCTCACTAGGCATTTTGAGAAGATGATGTGGGATTTGATAGACGAACTCCGTGTCATTGAATCGATTTCTGAGGCTTCAGATGAAAAGAAGAGCACCAACATATCTGTTAGAAACTACGCGGTTGAAGCATTGTGGTTATGGAGACAAGGAGGTGGGAGGCCCAAAGAAGAAGAAACGACTATAGACGAAGAAATAGCACAGATAATCTAAATAGAGAAATGTTAATATTCCTGTGGATTCGGATAATAATGACGGACAAGCTGATTTTACAATCACATCAAAATCTTGAAGAAAACCCAACCACAAAAGGTGTACAGAGACCTTGGGAGATGTACTTATAAAACATAAACACAACGAAGGAACCGGTACACTTTTCTTGGGTGGAAGGGAAGAACTGAAATATGAATCGATACTACCACATGATCCCACCAAAAACTGGTCAGAAATGGCTTGAATATCTTCTTGATCCAGTTCAATAACATCACAAATAGGTAAGGAATATTTGGTTCACTCTTCGCATATAGACACATTGGCCGATGATCAGAAAGATGGCAAGAAACCTTATCGGACAACTTAAGTTATGCGGTGCAGAGATGTTAATCAACATAGCATTCTACGCCAAGCACTAGTAACAGGTTTATTAAACGATACACCGTTGGAGAAGAGAAAAAAAATTCTATCAGCTGCGAAAGCTACAATAAATTTCATGGTAACTAATAAAAGGAATACAACCAGAAAAGCAACACACTAAACCCGAATTACATTGGGGATCACAAGTAAAATATCTACTTCTCTAGAGAGTTATCGGAGATGTCAATATATTTTCTCAATTCTGTACTTATTCACTCCGTACCTTCCTTTAAGAAAGGCCCTATCTACCGTCAGTCTTAGCCTGAATTCAAGTCGAACCATAGTTATTGACTCTGTGGTTATGACCATCACCTCCGAGAGCTGAGTGTGTTTCTCTGTATGGGTAGCTCAGGATGATGTAGTAACAATGTAATAAACCCGGGAAAAATCCTAAAAGACAAAGGACAATATTGATCAAAAAATCAGCAGAAAAGAAGCCTCTTTTGACTAATACCGGAATGGGGGGGAAGAAAAACCCAATAAAAACCATAAACCAATCTTGTGGATGCATGTTTAAAGTTGGTAATATTTAACGTGATTTGTTCAAGTGATAAAGATTCAAGGAATTTAGACGTCACTCAAGATTGCTCCTCCTCAAAAGGCTGCTAAAAAATATTATCGGGACCTAAATTTATAGAACCGTGTACGGCACAATCTCACCAAAGTTTTTTCCAGTCGAAACCAATAGTGAAGGCAAACCATAAACATGGTTAGATTGACTCAATTTCTAGGATTTGTGGTTCTCATTGCCACATGCGTGTCAGGTGTATTTCTAGAAGATGCATTCACAAAAAACTGGGTCAAATATAATCACGCGTTGATCAAATCATTTGATGCTATTCAAGACTCAAGCTTCGTTGGTGTTACTCTCGATGGTGAATTAGTCAAGTACAATTTAACAAATGAGGCCGTACTTTCTTGGAAGGTTACCGTTCCGTTGAATGATGTGGAATATTTGATCAACGGTGGCACGATCCTTACCTACTCCACAAGTGAAGACACGATCTATTTGTGGGACATTCAGTCTGGGGTGCTATTAAACAATTATCAAGTGGGTCCTGTCAAATATATTTCCCGATCATTTGGTGGATTCATTGTTTTGTCCAGTAACAGTTTGTTAACATTTGTAGACGGAAACCTTTCAAAAGAGATTGCAACGTCTGTCGGCGATATATGGGCATCTGAGTTCAATGGACTTACTTACATTGTTACCGACGACTCCAAGTTGCTCAAATTGGATCCTAATTTCAAATATACTACTGTTGATATTAACGTGAAATTCAGCAAGATATCACAGATAGTCGGAAACCGTGTTCTCGTGAACGGACAGGTGTTTGACTTAGATAAGAACCAAATTACTACAAAGGCAAAGGTAACTGGTCTTTTTGAATCTGAACCGGCTTATAGCTTGGAGAAGAACAAGTTTAAGATTATAAAGGATGACAAGGTTGTACTTGAAGATGACTTCGAAGAAAGTAGTGTCAAGGTTCTTCAAAATTACTTGCTTGTGGACTCTGAAGATGAACGGAAGGTTATCGACTTGAAGGGGTTTTTCGAGAGTCTTGATGAAACCTCGATCAACTTGGAAAGCTACAATCATAGCATTACCGGAAAGGATTATATATTTGGTAATGAAATTGTGAGTTTAATTGTCACTGGAAAGTTCATTCAGTTCTCCAGATATAATATTTTGTTGGACAAAGTTGCTCATTACAATTACCACATCAATACCTACAACTTGAACTTCCCAAAGGCTTTGTTAATCAATAAACCCGAGTCCAAACAAACAATGGATTCCATTCAGCATTTGGTGGATGAAATTCAGCAAAATAACGTACTTTCCAGGTTCATTAAGAGAACTAGAAGACATTTGGTCGAGTTTGGTAAAAGTATTATATCTAAAGTTACCCGGTTAGATTTTAATTCTGACCATATAGAGATCACAAATCCATATGATTTAGAGAAATTGTTGGTATTTGTGGATGATTCAAAACTTGTTGCTGTTGACTCCTTAAATGGAGATGGGGTTTGGGAAACTGTTATAGAAGATGGTTTACTTGATTTGGAAGAAAATGGAGATACAATGTCATTGGTTTATGGTGATAAGGCTATCACCGTTAGCACAAGAGATGGTGAAATAATCGACTCTCATGACCGCACTAGCAGTGTCGACTTACCCCAAGGTACTATCTATGTGAAGCAAGTCGAAAATTCTATTCAAAGCTATAAATATGTGGATGGTAAACTTATTCCCACATGGAAGTTTGCAAAGGATAAGATCATCAACTTTGCTATAAAACCAAATACGAAAACGGGATCTGTGGGTATAGCTTTACATGATAAATCTGTGTTGTACAAATACTTGAATGATAATTCTATTGCTGTTATAGCGGAAGAGGATGGCATTTTAAAGTTGTACTTAATAGATGGTAAGTCTGGAAATGTGATTTACGTTCAGGAGCACCTTAAAAGTGATAACATTGACACCAAAAGTATTAAATTGATTTTGGATGATAACTGGATTATCTACTCTTACTTTGTAACGGAGCCAAAGTACGAACAAAGAATTCTGGTGGTCGATTTGTTTGGTGAAGCTCCGACTAAGGGTAATTTCACTGTTCCTATTTCATCTTCTTCGAGTAAATCGTTCATATACCCAGAACGTATTATTGATTTGAAGTCCACTTATACTAGATTTGGTATTACCTTGAAATCAATTATTGCTTTAACCGAAGACGGTGATTTGGTTGAACTTCCTAAATATATTTTGAACAGTCGGAGAATTGATGATAGACAATTGTCCCAAAATGACTTTAAAGATGACTTCAGGATGCTCCCATATGAACCAGTGGTGGCCAGAAACGATTATCTGGTATTGAATCATGGATACAAGTTGGACACCGGATCTAACAACTTGATACTCCTTAAAGATACCAAATTAGAATCAACTTCGATCATATGTATGATCAACTCTCGAAACATGTTTTGTACTAGAGTTCAACCTTCTTTGAGTTTTGACAACTTGACAGAAGCTTTTCAAAAGTTCAGGCTAATAATAACCATTTTTGTTCTATTTGTGGCATACTTCGTTACCAAACCAATGGTTATTAAGAAAAACTTGAATAGTCAGTGGATTTACAAAGCTTAGAGATCTTTATATGGCTTAGTTTTGATGTATATTCCGAATAGCATTATACCAATGATATATTATCAAGGTACTCTATTAATTGTTTATCCTTAATACCGAAAGCATCCCAGGTTATTTCCCTATCGTTAAAATCGTTAAAATTAGTTTTTCCTTTGGTTGATGAGTAAATTGACCAAGTCATTTCGTAGTTCATATTAGCAACTTGGTGAGTATTGAACTTTGTTAAAATGTAGAGCGATTTTGAATCCTTAATAAATCCCAATAGATTATGGCCAAGGATTTCGTTGTACTTGGCAATGATTTTGAGGAGCCTGGAGTTGAAAAAGTTCCAGTTCGATTCGTTGTTTTTGGTAATCAAAAGATGTATGGTTTTGAACTTCGACTTCAAGATTTCGTAGTCTTCGACTGACTTCAATAATGGGGTATAAAAAATCCTTTCCAAGATCAAAGACACAAGCTCCACAATAAACTTATAATGAATTGGCAATTGGTTGATGCTATATAAGTTTGGAAATTCATTAGTGAACAAATCAATTACCCTATAACATGAAGTTAAAGTTTTATAAATGAAAACTCTGTAATCGTTCAACAGGAGCTTCAAAGAAGAGTCCAAAGAATACAAGTACAATTGTAACTTTGAGTATTCCACAGATAATTCAATCAAATTGTCCTTGCTGATGGCAGATGTATCTTTTTTCAAATCATTCAAAATCACTTCAAACATGTTCAAGCTAATCAACTTTGATTGCATTTGGTTGTTGTTATTCAAATTCTCGTGTAGTCTTTGCTGGACAATGGAAACTTTCAATAACGAGTTAATATACCTATCTTCCTCGGAAATATCAGCTGTATTTTGATTCATACTCGTTGCCTTATTGATGACATAGTCTTCTTGAAAGCCATTAAAATTCAAATGCAACAAACCTAAGTTGATCAACCAGTAATTGGAGTTGACAGTTATGAACTTGTAAATCCGTTCTCTGATCAAGTTGTTCATATTGATTTCTTTAGTGATAGTCATGTTGGTCTTGTGCAGAAACTCATTGATGAACTCCAATCTATGTAAGCCCAATTGCAATGATAAATTTCTCATCAAAGACAAATATTTGATAGACAAATTATCGTTCATCTTTTCTTTAGGGGACAAAGGGATTGGCCAAGTAGTCAAAACCAATAAAGAGCACAACACATAAACCGACCTGGGTGTATTTAACCAACACATTTCCACCACCAACTTCTTAACATGTTTAGACAAGTTCAAGTATTGCTTGGAGTTGTCAGTGTTCAAATGACTGGTTAACACTATACACCAGAACAACAACTTGCTCTCGTCATATATTTGGTTAACGTTTGCTTCCTTGTATAATGAGTCTGGTAAGATTGGAAGAAACCGGTGGTAGTTCTTAAAGTAGTTATCAAAGTGGAAAGTAACTTCGTCTTTGGTCAATGATACAGGGGCCACCGAAACATCGGAGCTGATGGAGAAATCACCTGAACTAGAACTTAATTCCTCGTCTTTAATATCATAGTCATCAAGCTCCAAGCAGTTTTGTATTTCAGAAATGGAAGGATTCTGCTTTATTAACAAGTTTATCAAAATAGATTTTTTGTAAATCAAGTGATCAACTGACTCCTTCAACAGATTTACTTCCATGTCCAATTTCTCGAGTACATCGTTTGAAGTTCTCTTTGGGTTGGAGGAAATAATGTCCAAAAAGCATTCAAGGTTTCTCTTTGCACAGCTTGAACATGGTAAAGGATTTCTTATAATCGAATCACACCGAGTTTTATGCTTTCTACACCTAGCACAAGACTTGGTCACTTTTCCTTTGGATATCTTTTCCATTTTTGTAATCATGATAATTATAGTATTCCTAGGTAATCCGCTAGCTTCTCAAAAAACGATCGACTTGAAGGTATTAATTGGCAAATATATTGGGAAAGTGAAAATACGTGGTAATATAAGCCGATAAATGATAAAACGGTTAACCGCAAAAGGATCGAATATTAATAATTGAAAATGCTATGCTAGCTATTGGTCAAATTAACCTTTCCCATTTATCGGGAACTCTCAATGGTGATGCAGTAGGACGTGTAAAAACTGCTTTCAGACAAATTCTAAAATAAACTGCCACGCGATTATTAATCTTATAGCTCTTATTGGTTCATTAGTGTGATTGCGAATTTTGGTGAACCCCGTATTTCGCATTTCGTATTCAATTGGGCGACTGGGGCCCACTTGAGGGTTTGGTCCAACACCGCAGCTTTGGTGTAAGTGCTTCGGAGATGACAAATATATATATGGGGTATATCTCCTTCATCCTCCTCAACTGGTCTCTCTACATGGCTCTGATTTACTATTCTTTCACTCACCTTTACCTTATTGGCTCCAAACGTGAGAGCCACACCAAAGAGTTAACGAGTTCGCATATCGTTTTTTATTTGGTGTTGATACCAATAAACCGATAAGCGCACAGACGCAGGACTGGAGAGCTTATTACTGGTAATTTCATTGGCTGCTATTTATTGCCTTAGTGCCACCTTTTCATTTGCTGCTATTGTTTCGGACCTTATACAACTAGGTTTCTGAACGATTCTAGTGGACAGTTTGTACGGCGGGGAATTAATGTTAACCGATTGACCGACTTTTGCGCTTTGGCAATTCGGACCTGTAATATGCATCTACTTAGTGGCTGGTCCACGCCTGCTGTGGCGTGATGGTTCAGTGTTTCTGTTTCTCTATACTTGAAGGTATTTTTGGGGTGTCCCTTTTCGGTTGCGCACTTGAGATGAGCAACAAGAGTTGAGTAAACATATATGAGCTCGTCACTTAATTCTAATCAACTTAAAAGTATTCATTTACTTAACTTGGCTCATTCGGTACCAACAAATCCCTTGTCAAAGGTCTATTCTCTTAAGCTTCATACTTTCAACTGCGAGAAACAAATCAACTATCCAGATTCATTCACTAATGGTACTCGAATATGCCTGAATTGTGGTAATATCAGTGTTCCTGGTGTTAGCGTTAGAGTCAGAGTCATCAGACAAAGACTAGTATACAAGTGTTTGAACTGTCGCCATCTTCAGAAGTTTGATTTGCCAACGAACAAAGCAAAGAAATATCAGACTCAATCGCTGTCAGCTCCATCCTTACCTCAAACTTCAGGTGGATCTCAAGGTCTGCAAGTGAACAAGAACAAGCAACCTAAAATTAAGAAAAAGAGAAAACCTAACACTTTGCAGAATATGCTTTTAGAGAAAAAGAAGCAGAAAAATTCAGGTACTACTTTGGATTTGATGGAATTCATGCAACATTAACGATTTACGACTTATGAAAGCTTTAATACATATAATTATGTCAATGGTCTGCACTCGACTCGCGTTTACAGTATCTTATCCACCTTCTTCTCCTGAAGATTTCAGAATCTTCATCATAAAAGTCATAAACCCACTTCTCATCATCATCGATATTAACGATTTCATTGACCAAATTCTTCTCTACCCAGACCTTGGGATTGAGATCTATTAGCCAATTGGGATTCAAGAATGTCCAATTTTTGGCACATTTAACTAGATCCACACTTTGTACCCGGTTGATCTTAATATTATCTTCAGCCTCTATTATGCCATCATCCAGTTCTTCGTCCTTGAACAAGTTAGAGTTTAGTTTTCTTAAAGGATGGTTAATCGAATAAAAATCGTTAGCAAACCCAATTACTTCCCAAGATTTGGTAATCTTGTTATATTTTTGCAACTCAAAAACTTCCACCACTTTGACTGCTTCCGATACTGTTTCATCTTTGCTGATAGGCACCATGAACTTGCTCACTAACTGATTTTCAATATAGTTCATACGATGCAAAGAAGCAATCCGAGTCTCCTCCTTGAAGAGAAACTCCAATATGATTTCCCTATTGCTAGGATAGCTGAGAATTCCAAACACCCATACAATTGCAATGAGTCCAACCTTTAGGTATTTGAAGTGGGTAAGGACAATTGGCACCAAAATGGGCAGTATATATAAACTTGCTCCTATCAATGTCAACAACACCAAAAATACTAACGAACTGACGTCCTCATTCTTGAAGTATAAATAGTCATTAGTTAACCAAATAGCAAAATCATAACCGTAAATATACAAAACCATATGATTCTGTAAATCGGTAAAATTGAGCAAGAACTCTTGACTGAACTGTGGTACTGGTCCAGGAATATGGGGCTTGTTGAGTGTGGGTCCATTATCCGGAATTTGGTTATGCTCTAATACCGAGATATCAGGAGGATGAATTATTAAGTAATGAGGAACCAATATGTTATTGACAACCAACGTCAACGGAAGGGCCAATACCAAGTAAGGATTCAAGATCAAGTGGGTGACTATTAATAAGACACCTAAAGTGGAGTAAGGGTTCTGCCAATTCAAGATTTTGATGATGTTATCAAAAAGTATGAAAGCGTTAGTTAATCTGGCATTCAACATGATGGCGTTATTGGTCATTGTATTCATGGATAGCGGTTTCCTCGTCTTCTGCATCACCATTCTATCGTTGATAATTTTCTTTTCGTCATAAACTGGTATGATCATTGATATTAGGCTTTCAATCAATTTATCAACCAACAAGGAATTGGGCTTCTTAGCCATATCAACTAGTCCACTATAACGCTTTGATGATCGCTTGGATACATCTTCCTCATTGTCTACCGTTAGAATATTCTCCAAAAAGCTTGAAACTTGATCCATTAGTAGAATGAATGATGATTTATGGATATGATTTTGTGCGATCTAACCGCACTTGCAACTAGTACAAAATTTCAGGCATATTCAAAACTTTCTGAAGAAAGGCTGATGAATCAGAAAGAGCTTAGAGGGCGTAGATTAGTTAATCGTTACGAAGAATATCAATAAAAGTGACTTGGTGTCAGATTTTAATGAAAATGATGATAGTGAAAGCTTGCTACTTCAATTACTGCGAAATCGGAGGATGTGATTTTCACAAAAACTAGTAAAGTCTACGAGTGTAAAATCATCAAGTCGTTAATCATTAAAAATCTATAGAAACATAATCAAGTTTCAGTTTTAATTTTTTTGTTAGGAGTGAAGTCAGATTCTTGGTTGGTTACTACCACATCATTGTTGAAACTCGTTGGTGGAGAAGGCAATTCATACTTTAAGCCAAATTTAACACTCCTTTCGCTATTGAAGTCCCTTCTCTTTAGCACAGGTCTAGCAGGTTTTCTTTTCGTAGGAGTTGGAGGAGGCGTCTTGACTAGCACCTGGGGATCTTTCTTTACCTGGATCTTCTTTTCTTCTCTAGCTTCTTGTTTTATTCTTTTGGCTTCAAGTTGCTTAAGTCTCTTGGAGTCTAATTGTTCCTGGGTCAAGAACAAATCAGGAATTTCTTGCTTTAACACTTTGATGAAGTTATCACAATCACACAATACTTGATAATCAACATAGTTGTCCCATTGACTAGAAGATACTTGAGTTTTATTGATGAAAATGACTTTTCCGCCTTTCTCATGAATAGATGTAGCTAAACTTTTAACCAACTTCTTTACTCCATCAACCTTCAAAGAAGTACCCATGATGATCAATATGTCAGGCCTAGATTTAATATCTGTATTCAAGCCTTGAGCGAGGATTTCTGATTGAGGGTGGTTTTCTCCGTATAAAACAATTCCAGGTCTTAGTATTCCAATATTTCCTGTGAGTCTTTTACCCAGATATAATCTTTCCTGGTATTTCTGAAAGCAGTTTGAGCACTCTGGGTTGTCACCACTTGACAACATATTTTGATACTTTTTGGTCCACTCAAAGTTGGAGAAACATTGGGTGCACGTTAATTGGTTTAAGTCGCCATGAAGTTGGACCACATCTAAGTTCTTCCAATTTTTATTGAACGAGGAATTTACAAGACGTCTGTTGGTCTCCTCGGTTTGAAATTCAGAAGACTTAATGCCGGTGGTCAAATTAACTTTAGATTCTATACCATCGATGTTCTGAGTGTAGCATCTAAGGAGCTTATTCTTGTCCTTCAAGAGCTTGATGAATTTGTGAGTTTCGGTGGGTTTTGCTTGCAAAGAGCTAGCGTACAATCCCTCCATAAATGTGCAGAAGACTTGCAATGTTAACTCGTCTCTGAAAAGCGAGATGTCAAATAAGTCTTGTCCCTTGACAACTGTCTTCGGGTATTTTTCCTTCACCAAGTTGTATAATCCTTCACTGGATCTGAAATCAGGAATCCCAGCGTTGCAACTAATCCCTGCCCCAGTTAATAAGGTGGCCTTCTTAGATTTGAAGATCACTTTGGAGATTTCGGTTAATTTAATGCTGACTTCACTTGGTAACGAGTGCACTGAGGCAGATGGGTCATGGTCCAACAAGTCAATGACCTTCATTTTTAAAGGTGGAAGAAGGTGAGCTTGAAGGATAATGAATTTGTGGAATGCTTTTGGATGGAGTACGGCAACGTCAGTATTTATGTGAGTTTTAGTTCCATGCAAATTTGGCAAAAAAAGTAGGTAATTTGTTGCTGTATTGGTAGGTTTTGTAAATATATATGAATTTGAAATAGAGTGAGAACTGGTGGACGCGCACGACCAGATCCACGGCAGGGACGAGCTACACGAAACACGATACAAGCGAAACACGATACACACGTAAAACCCATTCTAAATTAGTCGATGAGATACATAATCGTCAACTGGTTTATTTATGTGTAAACTAACTGTTTTGACTATTTACTGCCAATTCCATAATCAACCTAGTTGACAAGTGTAAGAATGGATATGCTGAAAACGAGCTCATTTCGTCGGGATTGGTGTTATCGGTGCTATTACTTTTTTCCCAGCCGTCAAACTTAAAATCTACCAAGTAGTTATTGGGTTCCAATTGGAACAATTGGATTTGCATCTTCATCATATCAGAAAGAGATTCATCAACTTCCATGCCCAGATTGGTGGGACTGTATTTCCATCTAACTCTAATGGTCCATAATTCTTCTTCTGTAGGTTTAGCCCATTCAGCTCCCAAGTTCTTCAAAGCTCTGTAGATTTCTCCCATGACATCTAAGGGGTATGATCTTGACCGGATCCCAAAATGCCATCTGGTCTTCAGCTTTTTTGTACTTATGGGACTAATTTTACTCTGGTTGGTGCTAGTAGTATTCTCCATCATATACGCCCTGTGAATTGAGGGTAATGAGGTAGGCAAAATAGCAATGGTGGAATTGGGTAAAGTAGACAAATCGGGCACTTGTGCTAACGTTTGATATGTTAAAGATTGTTGAATGCTAGGGGTCCTGTGGCTCAACACATTGTTGTTGATATTATTCGTGTCCCAAGGTGGTGGAGGAGAAGAACTTAAAAAACCATCCATTTGATCGGTCTTGTGTTTTTTCAAGTCTTTAACCAAAGCGTGATTGTCTCTCATCAAAAGGTAAGCATCAACAATTTCATTAGACTTTTGTTGAGGAGTTGGTGCATTGTTATACCGATTTATAGAGCCAACAATTTCATCCCTTTCGTATCCCATGGTGTGAGTTAAAGCCGACAAAACATCTTCATCGACATCAATGTTATTTTTTTCTTTACCGATATCTTGGGGTAACAAGTATTGTTCAATACCTTGTTTGAACCATTCGTCTTCCATGATTTCGTGAATGGTGATTCTGTTCAACGGATTTACCACCAACATCCTTGTTAACAAGTGCTTGGCACCTGGCGACAAGTAGTTTGGAAGGGTATAGACCCCGTTACTAATTTTCTTGAACAATGCAGGAATAAACTCATCATCAAAAGGTAATCTACCACATAACATGACATACAAGATCACCCCCGAAGACCATACGTCGACTTCCGGACCGGCATACAATTTCCCACTAATAACCTCAGGAGCAGCGTAATTAGGAGATCCACAACTTGTTTTTAAGAAATTACCATCAGTCATGATGTTAGACAAACCAAAATCAGCAATTTTGACGTTATACTTATCATCCAATAACAAGTTTTCCGGCTTCAAGTCTCGATGCACAATTTTGTGTCTATGGCAATATTCTACCGCTGCAATAATTTGTTGAAAGAATCTTCTTGCTTCATCCTCAGGCATTTTACCTCTCTGTACAATGTAATCAAACAATTCATTTCCCGCATATTCAATCACCATGATGATTTCGTCTTTGGATTTTATCACATCGTATAACTTGATGATATGTGGATGTCTTAATAATTTTAAATAAGAAATCTCTCTTTCGATTCTTCCTTGCATATCTGATTTGGCCAAGGTTTTACGGTTAATGATCTTCAAGGCAACTCTTTGGCCAGTAGTTAAATGCTCGGCCAACTTCACTTTACCGAACGAACCTTCTCCCAAGGTTTTGATGATTTGATACCTACCAATTCTATTGGCGGGGTTAATATTAGGATCAATGGGAGTCGCAGGTTGCGGGTTGGTATGGTTACCCGAAGATCCCAGACCATGGGCAGCATTCAGACTCTGATGATGATGATGATGGTGGTGATGGTGATGGCCATCTTCGGTGGTGGCTTGATCTGACATGATTGAAGGAATGGGTTTATATGTTTATCCCTTTGGTGTCGAAAACGAAAACTGAAAATGACTGAGGAGTTTCGGTGAGGTGGGCGCAAATTTGCTCGCACACACACCCTCGCCTTAGAACCGATTGATGTCTGATCTGTCTCGATACTGATTATAGGATGAACTATCACCGTTAGTGCTGGCAGATGACGAATGAGGAGTGTTACGATTGGACTTTTGGGTACCGTCTCGCTCCAATCTCCTGTAGGGGTCTCTCAGCCTATCTGGTTCTCTGCGGTCTCTATGACTTGGATGTGTTCTTTGGAACTCTTGCTTTAAGTTGGGGTTCGCCTTCATGAGCTGCTTCTGTTTCTCCACAAGTTCAGGTGGAATGCCGTTTTTATCGGCCTGAGCTGCTAGGAGTAGTTTCCATAGCTTTGCCATGAACCTCATGGAGTCTTCTCCTAAAAACTCCCTGACATGCAGATACATCGTCTTCACATCTGGAGTGTCAGAACTGACAAGTAACTCGTAAACGTAGTCGACAATGACGTCGTCGTCTGGGACTATTTCGTTTAGTTTTTCTTCTATCCATCGCTTTATGACTGGTAAGTGGACCTCCCGAATATTCACAGGCTCGCTGAAGATTTTGGGATAACGGATAGCAGCCTTTTGCTGGTGAAGGCCGGAGTCCACGCCCATGGCAGTGGAAGGGGGTTTGGATGACATTGAATGATGGTTATAATCAGTGTACTGAAGATGAGATAAATAATGTGTGCGACATACAAATCACCCGCCGCTCTAGCTGCAAAAAACTCCACCTGAAAGTTACACATTTGTCTACACTTGAAATATAGCCTCTTTTTTTCCAAGGGATTGTTTTGGAGTTAGCTCGAAGCTTGGGTGTAATAAGAAGGTGAAATGTGGTTACAGTACCCTACCAGCCCGGAGTCTGCTTCCGAGAGCCTTGATACGTCTGATACGTCTATATACTCAACTTTATCCATACGGGATACAGAATATTCATTCAGTTGTAAAAGTCCAACCGAAGCCTTTTGTACAACTCAGTCACTCGCAGCCATTAAAGCACTCCCAAAAGATCCCAACGAAGATAAGTTGGAGTTGGGTGATAGCGTGAATATTTGGGCGCTTGACTATAAGAACGAGTATCCTTTGAATGATTTCAGGTTGGGATTCCCATACCGTAATATATTTGGAGGATATCTGACTGATTTGGGCCCCAAACATCGTCATGGTCTGTTTTCCTCATTGGGACAGATCTCTGCTGCTGGTTTCAGTCCCATAATGTTTCAGAAAAGTGCACATCAGGTTGCCCCAGAAAATACATGTAATGTCAGGGAGGAACCTATGCAAAAATCTCCCAAAATTTCAGCAATAAACCCGAAATATGTCCCGGTTCAATACCAGCAACAGCAACAGAAGAAATGGACTCCACTACCATTCAAAAACTATGTAGGTACCCAATTTAATGTGTCTCCAACCTCCAAGTTTTTTGTCATCAAATCTTACACCTTATTAGATGTGAACGCGTCTTTCATCAATAACATTTGGGCATCAACCGAGCTTGGAAATAAGAGATTATCTTCTGCTTTTAAGAAAGCTGCTGACGATCAGGGGGAAGTTTATCTTTTCTTCCTGGTCAACGGTAGCGGCAAGTTTTGTGGGGTTGCCAAAATGACCAGTGACTTAGATATGGAGAAGTCCAGCAATATATGGTTTGAAACAAGTAAGTGGAAAGGAGTTTTTGATGTTGATTGGCTTATGGTCAAAGATATTCCCAATAAATATTTCCACTTCTTGAAGGTTGCAGCCAACGAAAATAAACCTGTTTCTAACTCCAGAGATACCCAAGAAATCCCATTGAATATTGCCCTTGAAATGCTCAAAATCTTTAGCACCTTTAAAACCTCCACTTCTTTCCTTATGTGCTAAAGAGGTAATTTAAATTGTGTTTGTGCTGCCTAGCTTATGGTTATGGTTAAACCCGAAACCCGCAACTTTGAAAAAAAAATTGCCTGATACAATTCCTATATTCCAGCATCATGTTCAAAAGACCCTTGAGTCTGTCTTCCAGAGCACTACAACAAGTGTCGAAGGCGTCACAGTCCAAAAAGTTCAATTTATCGGACCTCGAGTTCGGTAAACTATCGAAAGCTCAAATAGCATATTTGGACAGAGTTATTCGAGTTGACCAATCCGGAGAACTTGGAGCCAATTTGATTTACAATGCTCAATATGTGGTGCTTGCCAACAGATATCCTCACTTGAAGCCAGTGTTACAACACATGTGGGACCAAGAGTTACATCACTATAGTACTTTCAATGATCTCCAAGTTAGAAGAAGAGTGAGACCTTCATTGCTTACACCTTTGTGGAAGGTTGGAGCAGTTGGTTTGGGGGCAGTCACCGCCTTGATCAGCAAGGAAGCTGCCATGGCATGTACAGTGGCAGTTGAAACTGTGATCGGAAACCACTACAATGAGCAATTGCGAGTTTTAATGAACCAATATGATGTTCCAATCTATGAAAAGAACACTGGGGAAGTGATATCTAAAGAGAGCCTTGAGATGACGTTAAGAACCTCGCCTGAATTGAGGCAGTTGAAGGAGTTCATCAAAGAGTTTAGAGATGAAGAGCTCGAGCACTTGGAAACAGCCATTGAACATGATGCAAAGAAAGCGGTACCCTATATGCTCTTAACTGAAACCATTAAGCTTCTATGCCATGGGGCCATTTACACAGCTGAGAGAGTATAGCAGGAGTGTGTCCTGCCCAATAATTTAACCTCGCGCACAAAATGATTTAGAAAAATACGAATGATAATAACATAAACAAGCTGTTTCGTAGATCAGTATATCATCATGTCACGACCCAGTCAATTATTTCGAAACAGGAACTCGACGATTCACAGACGTCGAACTAGTCTTCTACATGATGACCACCATTTACTGTTTCCCATATTGGACGCAAAAGAGATCAGCCATGTTTTGCAAGCGTGCGATTTTGATGTGCTCGAAGATATGATTCAGAGACCTAACGGCCAGTTCATGTCCTCTTTAACAGAGAAGTTGTTGGACACCTTCACATCGGCCTCAGTTGAAATTTTGAATGAGCAAGTCAAGCAGACCGCTAAAAAGGACAAATTCGAAGCGAATGGAGATGCTCACACCAATGGGGCTTCCAGTGCAAAGAACGAAAATAATGAGCTGTCAGATGCGCCTGTAAACGACGATACAACCCAGAGCTTGGGAGTGGTGGTATTTGCTCGTAAAGCCGGTGAGTTCTTTCAAACATGTGGTATATACGATTTCTCGTTGATAGATATGGTAAGGCCTGAACCCTATAGAACAAGGCGAATATTGAGTGCTGTCGTGAATTTCATCAGATTCAGAGAAGATAGGGCCCTGGAAATTGAAGGGTTGGCCACGAGTGCCTATGACGGTTTGGAGGTATTGAGACAAACAGAGGTTGAAAACATCGAGCTTTCTAATAAAATTAATATCATGAAAGATAGACTCGAGAGAAACATTGATGAGAATGGTAAGTCGAAACCTACTTTGAAAGAGGTCAATGTTTACAATTCTAAAATGGAGAATGAATTACGAAAACTTAAGAAGGTCCAAGAATCTTTGACAGAGGATCATTTTCAATATAAGAGTGATAAGAGCCGCTTGATTCAGAACCTTGAAGATATAAACTACGTGATGTTAAATCAAAGCAAACAAATTGAGCTTCTCAAAGATTATGACCAAGTGGATGTGAACTCCTTGCATACTATCATAGATCAACTAAGATCCAGTGCTACCGAATCGAGTGAAAAATTAAGCTCTTTGGAACTACAAAACCGAAATATTAGTATAACTATTGATTCATTTAATGTGGTTGAAAACGACCTAAAAAACCTTTTCAGAATTCTTGAAGAAGTTTTTCACGATGTGGAAAAGGAGGAGCAGGTATCGGATACCTTGACAAGAATTCAAGAAACAATGGATCAACAAAACTTTGAGTCTACGGATTTGCAAAGACAAATCCAACAGATTAAACGTCAATTAATAAATATTAGAGAAAAGACGGAAAAGCTTGAGACCCAAAGTGAAGAGAAATCGAAGAAGAGTCAAGAAACTATCGATCAACTCAAAATCGAGTACGACGACACTATTAAGGAGAGAAACTTAAAAGATCAAGAACTTGAAAAACTAAGAGACCAGATTTCCCACATTCAAAATGACATGAAAGTGAGAAAGATGGAGCTTGAACAAGAGATAAACAATAGTGAGATGGCAGTGGCACGATTGAACTCACATTTGAGATTATATTTGACTGAGATGAACAAAAAGATACAGCAATGAACTCAGTTAAAGCAAGGTATATATTGTACACTATTAAAATCTGTATTTTTAATTTAAAGCAAATGCTCAATTAGCTTTGGTTACTCTCTGAGTTGTCTATTGGTGTCGATTTTTCTTCGTTTTCGGAATCGTGGTCACTCTTTTGATTATTCTTGGGTTGGCCATTTTCAAGTTCATTTGTGTCATTATTTGGGGTGCTTTTAGCATCACCAGGTTCATTTTTGGTGTGAATATCCCCATCTTTTGGTAATTTCTTATTGCTAGTGAAAACAGAAGTGATAAGTAAAATACAAGACAGGGCAAGTGAAAGATAAAATATATTGTGAAGTGAATCCACATATGCATCAATAAGGCTGTTCTTAAGGCTTGTGGGAAACTGATCAACGATCAGTGGGTTGGCAACAATAGCATCAACACCCACGTTACTTAAAATGGTGTAGTCAGCCGAATGCCTTTGTAAGTTGTTGAGGATGTCTTTCATCTTACTTGTAGCAGATGTCTGCAATATTAATTGTCCAACAACTACTCCTATTACACCTCCAAGTGATTTGAAAAAGTTGTTCAAAGCAGTGACAATGATCATTGACCCGGGAATAGTGTTAGGGGCTGCCAACTGAGTGGACAATAGACTTGACTGGAATGATAATCCTGATGCTATGCCGTTTATCACCAATATTCCAAAATGTTGCCCAAATGTGGTTCCTCTGCGGAGCAACAACAGCACACCACTACCAATTACGAAACAAACTCCACAAAAGACGAGTACCAACTTTATTTGTCTGGTGATCCGAAGAAAGATTCCGTTAGATATTGAAACGATTGGAACCGTAATAATCATTGGTAGCATATCAATACCCGATTGCCATGCATTAGCTCCTTGGACTACCTGGAAATAGATGGAAAAGTAAACAATACTTATCATGAACTGAATAAAAGCAAAACATCCACAGAAACACGCCGTCATCACATATGGGCTTGTGGCAGCTTCCTTCATAATAATAGGGATCTTGGAGTATTTGAAGTTATAGACGCAGAAGGCAATCACCAACAAACCTCCCAAAATAAAACACAGTATGACGGCAGCTGATTTCCAAGCAAAGTCATTACCTCCAAAAGTCAACCCAAGTAACACCAAGACCAATCCACTTGCCATGAGAAAGTTTCCAAGGAAATCTATTTTAGCTAATTTTGTTTTCAAGTCACCTTCAGGTTTTGGAGGCTTGAACGAAATCATTAAAAACACAAACCCAATGCCGGAGATGGGTAAGTTTATCCAAAAACACCATCTCCAGGTAACATGTGTTGTGAAGGACCCGCCAATGAATGGCCCTAAAGCCGATGCCACAGAAAAGGTGATGCCGATCAAAGTCATTGAAAGCGATCTTTTAGATGCTGGGACCACCTCGCTCAAAATCACCATAGTCATGGCTTGAATAGCGCTTCCACCAAGCCCTTGAATGACACGTGCTCCGATCAACATATCCATACTTTTGGACAAGGCTGCTATCAAGGAACCGATGAAAAAAAAGAACAAGCCAAAAAGCATCGTTTTCTTTCTACCAAAGGCGATGGATATTTTCCCCCAACTTAGTGCAAGGCAGGCCATAGGAAGCATGTATCCAGAGGTAAGCCAACCCACTTTGTTGAAGTCTCCGAACTCATCTCCCACAGTAGATAAAATTGTAGACACAATTGTCTGGTCTAAAGCTGATGCGAACAATGCGAGCACAACGCTTAGCAATGTTAATGATAACTTGAAACCAGTCAAGTATTGGTCAGATACGAGGGTACCATCACCGGCATTACTCTCGTAGAACTTACCATCCTTGGAATTTGTCTTTTCTAACTCTGGCATTTTTTAGACAACTTCAAGGGTATGACTAATGTTCTGGAAAACCAATAGTATGTTGTGCGGATCGATATGTCACTGACAATAAAACCGATACTTTGAGTTATATTAATATTAGGTGTGTAGAATAGCTATTAAAATAAGTTAAAACATTAAGAATTGAACATTAGTGATGACAACAAGTACTCCTTGTTCATGTAGGTGGGCCTTTTTTTAAAAATTCTAAAAAGTCCATCTCATCGCCCTCATCGGACACAGTACTACTGGTTCTGTTGGTATCAAGAGTTCCTTTTGAGAGTTTTTTGGGAGGAGTGGAACTGCCGGAGTTTCCTCTTTTAGAGCTAGCTATTGTTTTACCTGAATTGTAGCTGTTCCGGCTCGTTTTTGAATAACTTGGGGAGTTTTTGGTGTGAGTGGGGGTATTTGATACTGGTGTTCCAATAAAGGCATCATAGGCTTTACCTTCTATGATAACAGGCTCATTAGGATCCACCACAGAGTGTTGTCTTCCCCTAACTGAACGACCACTCTGAGAAATAATGCTGTTTTTACGATCATTCAGGGTATGACTGAAGGAAGCGACATGAGGACTTAAGTTTGAACCTGCTCTGGCCTCAGAATTTGCTTGGGTATTTGATAAACTGACATTGGAGCCTTTATTGAAGTTCAACGAAAAGTTTTCAAGAGTAGATCTGAATTCATCTTCTCCCATTTTGCCCTGTAAGACATTAGAGTAATCATGAATCATGTTCTCACCGAAGACTTTCTCATCAGATTGAGTTTCGACTTCTTTGCTCCCGTTGACTGAAGCAGAAATCTCCTTGGCTCTTCTGCTTATAAGCTTCTTTTGAAGAGTTGCGAGATTCGCCTCGGTTGGTAGCTGGAATAATGGTAAGTTGATATCATTCAAAACTCTTCTCCAAGTCTTGAATCTATTGAGGTCAACGCCCAAATTGAAGCTAAGAGAGTTGTTTGAACCACCTCCACCATACTCTGTGGATGTTGACAACGCCCGTCCCCGGTGAAAAGCAGGTCCTGTTGATACAGAAGAATACAAAGAATGACTTCGCTGAGAGTATCTTTTTGATAGCACTGCTTCCATTTTATCGGCATGGTCTTTTTCAAACTTTTTCATCACAGTATACTTCCATGGTTGTTCTCTATAGAAGAAGACAAATGAATCGACTGTTCCGTTGAATGGCTGCATAAATGCACCCATACAATTGATCCAGTAAATAGGACCGTGTTCCCTCTCATAGTTGACTTGAGTAATATACAAAATGAAAGGAAATAACCAGATGAAAACATATGCCATTGGATAGATGAAAATGGACTTCATCTGTTTCTTAATAATTTTCTGTCTTTTATTGAAGTTTCTCAAGTTCTCCATCTGGATATCATCATTACGAGCATTGAAGCTATTGGAATGACGACCATCTTCACCACCAGAAGGAATGTTACCCGAATGACGGGTTTGAGTGGCTTCTACTTCATCAGCGTCCAGATCATCATCAGAAGACAAATCATCGATATCCACTTCGGTTATATTTTCCAGGGCAGGGGATGTATTACCACCAACGGTCCTTTCATCTTCATCAGTATCAGACCTACTTTGAGCCCCTTGATGAGTATGACTTCCTCCTGAGTGTCGATGATCAGTGGCTCTGGATGGGGCTCTAGAAAGCTCATCATTCTGAGCATCTGGTAACACTAACTTAGGTACCAATTGATCTTTGATAGACCCCAAAAAGTATTTCAAAGCGGAGAAAAATGAAGGCTCTTCGCTAGCAAGATCTCTCCGGGGAAGCTTTGTAAATACACCCCCCAATACCCGATATTCCTTAATGACATGGTAATAAATTAAAGAATAGCAGATGAAGATCACTGTCACAATAACAAACCGGGGAACCCAACTCAATACCATTCTGTACCAAACGGGAGTTTGCGGAAGATAACACCAGCAAACAAAGGATGAATAGCCTTTTCCATTGATGAAAGCCAAACTAGCCAATATAAGGGGAATTAAAAATGAAGTTCCGTAAATATAGTGTCTGTAAACAAACAAACCACCTTCAGTTCTACGGCTATGTCCCACTTTGACGTTCAACGAGGGCCGGAAGATCAATAAGTAGGTGTGAATGGCAAAGGTCAAAATGGCAAAATCGGCCCCTTCGATGGCGGTAGCCGTGAAGAATCCCACAATATGACAAAATTTGGCATTGAAATAGGCAAGATAGTGTGTTAGCACTCTGCTAGGATACAATAGTAAGATGATAGCCTTAAGGAGATCGAAGAAAAGGAGAAAAAAGATTAACTGATGTCGAAACACCAATCTTCTGGGATCGATTGCAAAAAAAAAGTAAATGGACGCCACACAGAACACTATGGAGGTGCTCGAGGATGCAATAGCTAGGATTCGCTGCACGTATGTTTCATGGCTTGTGAACTCCTGAACCTGATTTATTTCATTGGCTCTGATGAATACGTCCATCACAGACGATTCCACTGGATTTGTTAGCACTGATAGTACCATTAACCAGGCAACGATACCCCACATGGTGTTGGTCCGACTCATGACTTGGGTTGTGTTTGTTGACAGGAGAGAAACACGCTAGGCAAAAGCGCCGTTCTATAGTGGGAATATATTCGATTGATGACCAGCAAAAAGGACCACTTAGAAAGATTCGATAAGGCCTTGCAAATGGATATTTTGGAAGTAAGACAAAATAGCAAAGGTGAATGACTAAGGATATATGCGTCTTATGGCACGGGTCAATTCAAAGGATGTCGTTTCAGAACTCTCGTTTTGCTATGGAGGATGACGAGAATACCTTGGAAATAATAATTTTGAGGCTAGTTTATTCGGTGCTCGCCAGCTTTTTTGAGGCTTCGTGGATAGTCTATTTTTACTAAATCTCAGATTGGCTCGAGAGGGTGACAAGCAGATCTCGCCTCGGTACCAGTTCCGTGTCAGTTGTATGGAGAAATATAAAGCGTTACTACAATAATCGATGTCCCATGTTTTGAAAAATGCCTTGTTGGACCTTGTTGAGCCTTCTTGGCAGTGTGTAAATTCACCCAACAGGGAGAAGATTTTATAGGTGCGCGGAGGTGCAGGCCGGGGGCAGAATCCAACAGATGCGATCGCTACTTGGGAAGAAACGAGAAACACATCAGCAGTGTGGTTTACCGAGTGGGTGACACGTAGTTTACTGATATTACAAGCTACAATTTGTTAGTAACATTGAGTATACTTCATGGCTTTTGTCAAGATGGGGATGCAAGCAAGATTCAGGTAAAGAACTCTGGCCATCTTATGCGGCTCTCAACAATAGAAATGACCACTGGTTTAGCATAGTATGTGTTTTTGTTTACCCTTCTACGTTGACATAGAATGTTCTTTCGTTTGAGCTTAAAAAATAATATCATAATATAATTATAAACCAATCCATGACTTTACCCGGAAATATCGTTAACAGATTTGGAGATCTCAACCCCACTAACCTTTTGTTGATATGTTGGGGTGGGTTGCCATCTTCTAGTAGATTTGATTTCGTCCATTGAATATCCGGGGATACGAATGTTCCAATTTTTCTCTAAATGTAATTGCACATCTCTCACGTCAATGCTCTCCACTTTACGGTGTTTTGCCAATCTGCATGCAAATCCGGTGACTGAGTTGATAAACTCATCTGCCAAATCCAATAACAATTCTTCAACATCCCCATCAATAACAGTTTTACCATCGCCTTGGTCTGCTCCAATTGTTTGTACCAATTCGTTCAACTTCCGTTTAGTTAATACTCTTCCTCCATTATCGGGGATTTGGGCATTTCCGCTTTGATTCAACTCATAAGTGGGGATTTTGACTATGGCAGGAGTCCCTAAAATTTGTCCAAACCCATTAGCGACACCTCCACTTAAAGTGGGTCTAGAAATGTTATTTGGCTTCATGGTTACCGGTTGAGGAGGCCTTACGTTTATGCTACTTGATATGGGTAATGAAGGAGCACTTTGTTTGGTTATACCTTGTAAGTTAAGGTTCGAGTTTATTCTGGCTGGAGAAGCTGAACTGGACTGTGGTTGCGATTGGGGGACTGGTGATGTTGACTTACCCATTTGAGGCTTCTTATCACCCGAGGCTTGGACATGTGAGGCCTGATTCTGCACCACTTGCTGGGGTAAACTTATAGGAGGAGTTTGTGATAGTGGCAACCCTTGTCCTTGTGCCGTCGAAGGAGTTGAAACAGATCCTTGCAGCGATACCATTTGCTGGCCTACCTGGTTGAAATTTTGAGAAGCAGTTGATTGTTGATTTTGACCCATTTGCAGACCTTGGGATTGTCCCTGGGCCCTGGCTCTTTCCATCAATTGAGTCCTCATGTACAAGGCAAACTTTTGGTACTTGCTATATTTACTCTTCAATTCAGTGATTGAAGATTCCACTTGAGATATTTGCTCAGGAAGCGTATAGTTCTTCTTTGAGTTCTCCAATTGGTGGATTTTCCGTTCAAACTCTTCTAATCTGAGCTTCACTTCACTGAAGTTTTTCTCTGTAATTGTATTTGCTGGTAAAGATGGAGTACCCGAGTTGGCTCTTTGGTTATCAGAGGTAGTCGTATTCATTCCCATCTGTTGAGCCTGGGGAGCCGTTTGAGGACGGGGTTGTTGTTGTTGTTGAAAATTGGAGTTTCCCACCGATTGTAGATTTCCTTGCATGCCAAGTTGATTGCCTCTTGATAAACCGGCCATTTGTTGGGTTTGAGACATTGACTGTTGTTGTTGAAGTCCCTGATTTCCTTGGCCCTGAACCTGAGGTTGACCGGTTATCCCAGCAGCACGCTGCTGGGCCATCTTAGCCTTCTGCTGGGCCTGATAATCCAATAAAATTTGTTTGATACTTTCAGCTTTAACAGAGTGATGTTGTGCTCTTGCAGTATCATTACCAGCAGCCTTGGCCAAAGCAACCTCCTGTTTCAACGCCTGGAGAAGCTGAGTAACTTGTGAAGGTTGTATATTGATGGCCCTTGATTGTCCTCGGGCTTGATTATTAGTTTGATTGAGGTTTGGAGTAGACATAATTACTGTGAGGTATAAGTTTTGTTAGAGTTTTGGAAGGAAGAGGACCGCGAGAATAACGGTGGACACACGCACCAATAACCACAAATTGTGTGCTTCGAGGCCTTGTACAATAATGTAATGTATTTATAGAAGGAAATGGACGACAAGGTAGTCTTAGGAGACGTATATATTGTGGTGAGAGTTGAGGATCTATTACAGTGATTCAATTAGTTAGAATAAAATTGTCTAGCTAAAAAAACATGCGTGAGTTTAATGTCCATTAGATATTTATTTGCAGCAATTACATGAGTGCTATATTAGAAGAGTTACTATTACTTTTGTGAAATTATTACAAACAATTACAAACAACTTGGGAATACTTTTGGATTACGTTCTAGTCATTATATACCTAAAACAACAAAGCAGCAGCAGCAGCAAAGCCGGCAACACCAACAGCAGCTTTACCAGCACCACCATCGTAAGTAGTAGTGATAGATGGAGCAGCAGAAGCCTCTGGAGCAGCAGAAGACTCTGGAGCAGCAGAAGACTCTGGAGCAGCAGAAGACTCTGGAGCAGCAGAAGAAGCTGGAGCAGCAGAACTGGCATCACTTGATTCTCCCACAAGTAAGGTCACTTGGGTTTGTGTTTCGCCTTCAGAGCAAACAACACCAGATAAGTAGTTAATTCCATCAGATGCACACACGTAAAAGTTTGGCTGGTTAACACCACTTCTCAAACGGTTTCCATCTTCGATACCCCAGTCTCGGGAAGCTTCACTTTGAGAACCCACAACCAAACCTGTTGGAGTGGACGCAACATATTGGTCTCCTTGAGAAAGGTATCCAGAAGGCTCAGCCAAAAGCCACTCATTGTTACCGTCACCAACAGCAAGCCTGTTGTTGATGATCACCACGTTACCAGAAATGCCATTGGATGAAGTAATACTAATGGTTTGGTCGGCAATGACCAAAGAAGCGAGTGTTAATAATAAAGTGAACTTGAACATGATTGAATGTTTATGAAAAAAGCTCTCCAAGAGGAGGAAATTTAGGGTTCTTATAGAAAATCTTGGACCCAACATGGAAGTGAAGTGGCCAATTGCATTAATATTATGATACCTTTCTCGAGAATATGCTTGGCATTATCATGCCACTTAAACGGTGTGAAAAAAGCGCAAACCAGCAATGAGCCCCACGTCAAGTGGAGAAGGTACCAAAATTAACCTATAAGGTACATGTGGCGGTTGAGCTGGCTAGGTGGTTTCCCATTAGGATGTCTATCATCCAGCTCAAAGCTCAAGCTTAAGGCTGTATGGTATAGAGTGGTAGAGCTACTTAGGACGTGGTAATCGGTGTAGAGAACGGTGTACTAACCATTATAACATAGCTTGTGCGTCCGATGGTAGTGGTACGTCATGCGCACTATTTTTAGGACCTGCGGGTATTACGGTTTTGTAACTGAAGTTTCTGCAAACGTAACCACAATAAACTGACACGAACGGGAATTTTTCCACAGGGATCGGATAACTCTAAATCATTTATGGACCACGCGGAATTTGTCTTTGCTACAACTATTAGTGTTTACTTTTCTATTCAACTATATCAACAAGACAACTTTGGTGACGTGGACGCACTAGCTCATCTCACTTCCAAAAATAACCGTGATGATTCTATTGAAAACATTTCTTTTCACGTGTCCATCGACCAACTTATGACGCCTCTCAAGTTCAGCGTAGTACGCTTGCTCGTGTAACTCCACTTCACGGAGGCCCGTCACCAAATCGATTTCGCTACTCTTTTTCCATTTTGTTCTTCGGATAATTTTGAACCCCACAAATATTGCAATATCAACGAACAACAATAAGAAACTGAACAAAAAAGTCTGAATATCCCAGGATCCTGGCATAAACACCGTGTAAGCGGATACAAAAATCATCGTAAACGACAGAATTCCTCCAATGATCGCCAACCACGGTTGGTACCAACCTTTGAATGGTAACGTGTCCCTGTCAATGTTTTGAGCCTTTAATCCATAGTAGAAGGACACATAAACCACACATAGAATGGTAAAATTGATCAATTGACAGCCAGTGATTAAATTAGTGATCCAATTTAATACTTGCGATGCTGTATCTCCCATTTGTAAAAACGAGAGGAGTGCCCAGCACAACGAAATCAACACACAGTAAATAGGAATTCCTGTTTTGGTGGTAGCTGTCAAGAACTTGGGTGCATATCCATCAAGAGCCACTCCGTATAGCGTTCTGGACGAACAATAAGTATACGAATTACCGGCAGAAAACGCTGAAGACACCAATAAAACATTGACTATGTGCGGTAATACCGAGATTCCCAAGTTCTGCATCGAGATCACATACGGTGACGAACCAGCACCAGGTTTACTGGCCCCCAAGGTCTCCAACAAAGTTGGATCATTATAAGGAATAACAATCCCCACGCAAAGAGCTCCACCAATGAGGAAAACTGACAACCTGTAGAACACCTGCTTGAAAGCAGACGGTAAGGTTTTCCGAGGATTGATGGTTTCAGATGCCACACTCGAAACGTATTCGGGACCAGCGAACATGAAACAAGCTTGGATCAAACACGCCATAAACCCTTCAAATCTTCCCAATGAACCAGTAGTTAAATATTCATTCATCACACCAGGGTCTACCCAGTATCTGAACCCGTATACATCATGCTGGGGGTTACCTCCCACCATGGTGACGAAGGTATAGAAGATTAAACCCAAAGCTAAGACGATTTTTCCCAATCCCAACCAGAACTCAGTTTCACCATAAATAGCCACTCCAAACACGTTGATAAAGAAGTAAAGTACCATTTGGATTGCCAAAGGTATGGCTGCCGAAAAGTCATCTCTCCAAAAATGTATAATAGAATTGACGGTAACAACCTCGAATGGAATCTCTGCACAGCACAAGAACCAAAAATTCCAAGCGGTCATAATTTCCAAAGCTTCGTCACAGCACCTCCCGGCCATTCTTACGAAAGGGGAGGTGATGGGCATATAACTGACAAACTCTGCTGTAGAAAGGGTGATACAGAGAATTGGAATCGACCATACAATAAACCCAAGTAGTAAATTCAATGGCCCACCCTTGGCCAAGGCTTTTCCTATAGCCACGAAAAGGGCCGACCCGATGGTACCTGAAATCCCGAGGAGCTGCACGTGACGCCCGTGCAAAGAACGGTGCAAGACATTCTCCTTTGCTGCCGTTGATGTAGTGGACCTGGTGTACACTGAAGCATCATCATCGTTTTGGGGCTTTTGCTTTTCGAGAGCAGCAATTGAACTGGGGTCTATGATCTCGATTGCTCCGTCTTCCTTGGGCATTCGAGGAATGAAATTGTCCTTGAGGAACTGTACAACTGCCATATTTGCTGGTGTAAGATATAAAGAAGGAAAAAAAAAATGGCAGAGATGTATGTGAGATTGAAATATTTTATTTTTATTTTTTATCATCCTGTGGGGTTAGGTGCGAGGTTAATCTGGGGAACGTCAAGTTACGGCAGACAAATCCTCCGTGGGTAGTGTAACGGTTTTGAGAGGGCATAGTTAAGAAAATTATGTGTTTCCAGAAAACAAATTAGACTGGAAAACAATTTTACATGTACTTACCATTTGGTAAGCCGAGGTTAGGATTCTGGGAAAATTTACATTTCACCCAAATGCAATTTCGATACTAACTATGAAAGCGCGCCAACTAGAACAACGACGAAGCATCGACTTGAGTGATGTTGGCACAGGCAATACGAGAGTTATCAGCCAAGTGAACGGTCACAGACCTTCCTCCAATGTACGCCAAAGACTCTGGATTCAATGAAAGGTATTCATCGACGTAAGTCTGTTTACTATCACCAGCCAATAAACCATATCTCCCGCTCAAATCTCCAATTTCCTTTTCATTGGCATTTGGATTGTTGATGTTACCATTGTAGGGATTCAAGTGAAGTAAAGTTCCCATGCAATCACCATCTACAGGAACTGGAGCTTGATGAACATGGTACATAAATGGGCCTCCAGTTTGGGGAAATCCATGTAAATCGAATGAGACCGAAATCGAGCCGTTTTGTAAACCTGTAAATTGCACAAACCCGTTGACTTTATTAGGATCGGAAAACTTGGCAATGTACACATCTTGAGGAGAGTCGTTGGCCTTGGGCTGGACCTGGTTCATCCAAGCCGACCAAACAGTTAAAAATGCCAATTGTGGAACGTACATTTCAGTTGCAGTGGACAGAAAAATTGGACCTTTGGGGTTATTTGGTGGGCTTTATATAACAATTTAAATTGGCGACGTAGATATGGTAAAACCACAGTTACCACCTGCCGAATTAGGTGAAAAATGCGAGCGAGAAGCCGGAGATCGTAGGGCTCACCAATTTTCTATTGGTTATCAATTCCATCTGTAAAGTTTTGGGGCCGCCGACAACAAGGCAATGCCCCGGCTCTCGAGCCGGTTCCGGTATTACTAAGCATATAATCGAATTAAGAAACCGTGCGATCGTGTCAGAAAAACCATTAAAGTCTAGTCGCGGGGGGATAACGTAGGTCTTTATATAGTTAGGCCATGAGCAATTATTATTCCCATAGCTCTGATGTTGGTGCTGGTTAGGATCGGGCGTGCTCGAGGACCGTCAAAATGCGTGTGCGTGTACGTGTGCGTGTGCGTGTGCGAGTTTGATGGTGCTGGTGGTTTCGAAAATGCGCACGCATTGCTATCTGACACTACAAGATGGCGATACCATTACTAGGAAGACTTTCAGTTGCTGAGTATTGCATTCTTAGTGTGAGCTTCACACTTGCTTGGCTAGAGTATATCATCTCATATATCACTCATATTCTTCCGTCTCCGGTCATTAATGGGTTCACCTTCACGGTTAAGAAGATCTATAACATGCTTAACTTGACCATCCTGTACAACTCAGACAAGAGATACCAGTATTTATACGAACAAGAACAGAATGAAATCGACAAGGCGACATATCTCCGTATGACGCGTCTTATTGAGTGTAAAGATATCAGTGAGTTGGCGGCAGTTTTTGGCTACGATATCCAAAGTCATGTGGTGAGAACTGCCGATGACTACCTTTTAACTATCCACAGGGTCATGAAATCTCCCGATGAATCGCCTCCTCGTAACGGAAAGGTGGTGTACTTGCACCATGGGCTTTTAATGAGCAGTGAAATCTGGTTGACCATGTTGCAAAAGCATGAAAACTTGCCTTTCCTTTTGTACGACTTGGGGTACGATGTGTGGTTGGGAAATAACAGAGGAAACAAGTACTGTCAAAAGCACACGTTTTTGAGAAAACCCGAAGACTTCTGGGACTTTTCTATTGACGAGTTTGCCATGTTCGATATACCCAATATCATCGAGTATATTTTGGATTATACCCTCGAACCCTCGTTAACTTACATTGGATTCAGTCAGGGAACTGCGCAAGCATTTGCCAGTGTGTCAATAAATAACGAGTTGAATTCCAAGATCGATAAAATCATTGCCATTAGTCCGGCCACTACTCCTCATGGATTATACTCCAAGTTTCTTGATATTGTCATCAAAGCATCGCCAGACATCATTTACTTATTATTCTCGCGGAAGATTTTAATGCCCTCAATTCAGTTTTGGCAAAAAATCATGTATCCTCCATTATTCAATACTTCCATCGACATTTCCAACTACATGTTATTCAACTGGAAGGCTAAGAATATTACTAGAATCCAAAAGTTGTGCCTGTACTCTCATTTGTATTCCACTACTTCGGTGAAAACAGTGGTTCACTGGTTTCAAATTATGAAAAACAAAAACTTCCAAATGTATATTGATAACAATTATTATCCCACCACATATCCTTTGAAAAATATCACCATTCCAATCTACTTGATATATGGTGACTCGGATTCTTTGGTTGATATTAGTGTCATGAAACGACAATTACCTTCGGAACTTGGGGCATCTGTGGCAGTTCAAGGACACGAACATCTTGATAATCTCTGGGGCGTCGACGTGAACCCAAATGTGTTTTCTCACGTGTTACGATTTATGGACAGCAATATTCATCAGAATGGCTCTGTTCATAAAGAATAATATATAGCGTTGTAATATACTAATTGGTGATGAACTTATGTAGTTATAATTGCTTGGTGGTGGATTTTGCAGCAGGTCGTGCACCGGTCGGTTGCAAGCGAAGCACGAATAGCGGAATTTTGTGTCATATTTTTGAGGAACATAACACAAAACGCAAGACAACATAATGTAGTACTTCTGCGATTGAATACCGATGAATATTGGACAACTCGGGGCAAAAGGATAGAGCGAATAAACAACCTACTGAACCTTTTTTTGCGATACAACTTCAAAATGAGTTCTCGATTGTCTGGAACCTTTTGGGTAAAATCAACTGCTCATTCGTATTCTTCCTACGTTGGACGGCTCCAAGTGGAGATTAGGGATATTCCAGTGTTTGGAATTGCCTTAAAAAGTTTCCTAAAATAACTATACAATGCATATTGTATATATTCTCCTTTAAGAAGTAAGTTTTCTGAGTTTTTAATTCTGAAGATCCCAGGTTACATTACACATTAAACATTATATCAGCCATTGTTGCAACGAATGCTCGTTCGCAAAAAGTTGGAATATTTTTTTCTTTGGTGAGATTAACAGATTCTACTTACTAAGTAACCTACATAATGGCCCAGGCCAATGCAACTTTGACTTATCTACCAATGGATCTCATTCTGAGAATCCAAGGAAGGTTTCCTACCGGTCCTTTGTCAGGGTTTGATCCGGATGCTTCGAAACTGTATGATCCAATTTGGAAATCCTTACTTAAGTTCCAACCTCCAACAACCTCAAATATCGAAAGTAAAGATAATACCTTACCAATACCTGCTTATTCTCAATATCTCACTGAGCTATTGAATGCTATGGTGAATGGAATCGAATCCCAGAGACCCATGTTTGAATCAAGTATTTTTACATTGACTACTTCTATTCCTACATTAAAACAAAACGAGTATTTCAATTCAAAGAGATACCCAGATAACTACCTTTCCAAAATCCTTATTGACAACTTTGAGCAGATCCAACTGTGTATACTAACGTATTCCAATTTGAATGTCTCCTCCCACTTGACGAAATTTTTGGTTAACTTGATATACTCTCTTCAATTTTGGGAAGTATACCACTTGATTAACTATTTACCAAACTTCAAGCTGTTTTTGGTATTGTTGGACTTTGACATTGTGGAAACATACGAAACTTTAATCAGGCCCCCCAAGAACTATTTGGAAAAGAACCTTTACCAGGGATTTCAATATCCTTTCCCTTACCCATTTTATAACTTTTCCTATCATACACTCAAGGACAATGTTGAACAAAAGTATGCTGATGTTCATATCACACCTTATATTGACATTCGCTTACGAAAAAATCCCCCAAATAGGCGGTATAAAAAGAAAACCCAGAGATTGAAACAACAAGGCTATACTGCCTCAAAATATGATGAGAAGATAAAACAGGAACCAGCGAAGATATCTGAGACTATTCAAATTGGAAACCAAAAATCGCTGTACGCTGCAAACGAGATCAATGAATCAGTAACTCAACAACCTGAGTTCAATCGAATGGCACCTAGCACTGAAGATATGCAGTCATCTCCATTCACCGCAACCCCAGCTTTGAATTTCCCATACTCTCAACAGCATAATTTCGGTTATCAACTTAGACCGTTACAACCTCCACCAGTGCAGATGAACTACGGCCAGCCTGGGGTATTCGGTGTATCTCAAGGAATGTACCTTCCACCCGTGGCCAAAGCCCAAGGTTTATATCCTTATATGCCGTTTGCTCCGATGAAGCCCAATGATCAAATTCAATCACAACCTTCTTCACAGATTCCTTCACCATTACAGCAAGAAGTCCAACCAATACAACCACAGGTTCCTTTAATGGCCACTTCATCAGCACAGACCAAACCTCAAATACTGCCTATGCAACCTCAGTCTCATCGTGAAACCCAGTTGCAAAATCAACCAGAAAGGCAACAACTTGACCACCTGTTAGACCAGTCTGAAATAAAGCTGGCTGTGCCAAATGCCCAGCCAGTACCGTGTGCACCTCCTCAATCTCAACCGGAAGTTCCCATTGTGTCTCCTGTGCAAACCCAAACTACTACTCTACCTCAAACTTCTCAAGTCGTGGATTCTGGTGCAGGAGATAAGAGAGAGGTAGTCCACACTGAAACATATGACTCAAGCTCAGTGTCACATGACCCACCTTCTGGTCACAAATCTCCTAAACAGGCTCCAGCTCTACGGTGGAGACAAAACTATGTTGCTCCACAGGAGCACGTTCGTCCAGAAGTTCAAGAAGATGTCCATAAGCCTCTTCCACAAGGTGCTTTGGAGGACGTATTTCAAAACGGATCGACTAATGTTACACTTAAGTCTGGCTCTGGAAGAAATGATGCTGGAGTTTTCCAGGGAAAGTTCCTGGAAATTGAACAAAGTTCACTGGCTACACTTAAACAGGAAAACGATATTTATGGATCTGCCGATGCTTCTGGTGACTACGATTCTAGTGACATTTCAAGTGATGAAGAGCCATATGAAAAGGCCATACGTAATCCAGACCGTCCTATTGTCAAGTACAAACCTCGTGCTACACAAGTTATTCACCAATGTCATTTACTTGATCCCACATCATATACCCCTTGTCTTAAGATCTTTTATGGTAAAAACGAGTTGTTGCGTCACCAAGAATTTGTACATGCTACCAGAAAGAAGATTTACAAATGTCTTTATTGCCTGAGGAACGGCAGCAAGATCCAGAGTTATCCAAGACATGATTCTTTGGCTCGTCATATTCGTCGAAAGCATGGGGTCACAGGTAAAGAGAATAAACTTGCGGTCAATTATGCCAAAGAAAACGTTGAAATCATCGAAGATCCTAACAGGACTAGTCAAGGAGAGCTTTTGGAAATAACCACTCGACCTTTACCACACCCACAGTTTTTGAATGAAGACTTCACCTTGAAACCTAATTATGCTGGATTCTTACTGTTTAACACTCGAGAAAGGCTCAACAAAAAAGACCCAAAAGATACTGAAAGTCTGGACTACGGAAACGAAGGTGCCGTATCTGACTCCAGAGCCTCCACATCTCCTGATGAAGGCAATTTGGCCGCCAATAGTGGCACGGAAAATCATACCGCTCCACCAACCGGCAAATACACATACCCTGGTGGAACAGTGCCTTATAGCTATATGGCGAGCCAGTTCCCGTATCTGCAACAACAGATTCCTATTACCAACCAAATGGGATCATCGCAGCAATTTAACCCTCTGGGAGGGTATTTGAACCTTCCACAAATGCACAAGCCACCGGTGCAGAATTCAGTTCGTATGCCGACATCTACACCCACGTCAGATCAACGTTCGGTCCCAGCTCCAGGTTTCCAGGGTCCGATTATTTCGTTTGCAAGTAATTACTACACTGCCAAAGAGGAGGAGAGAGATGAAAAAAAACAAAACCCAACCTAATAAATGTTGTACAGCATCAATTTGCAACATCACACGAAATACTTAGATCGGAATTATATAGGTTAATTATTCAATGACTAAAAATTATTTTTTTTTCAATTCATAAGCAAACAGCTAAGGTAACTCAAAATCTCACTTATCGCTGCATATTTGGTGTTTTTTGCAGTTATTCAATCTCAGCCAATTGGAATAAAAAGGCGTGCGCACATCTAAAAAAATTGCAGTCAAAAGAAAAAAAAACCTGTTGTCAAACAAAATCTCCCACTAGGTCAGCGCTTTACAGATACTAATCCAATAAAAGCATCCACATTTTCTACTATTTCAATACTTCCTATCAGTGCTTAAATTTGGAACAGGCACATTTTCCTTTTATATTCCTAGTTTTACCGACTTTTTCCATCTTGGTTGGTACGGCAAGTCTCAATATTATCCTTAGGGTGCTAAAAACTGACGAATCCCTATTGCAAAAAAGACAAGTTATTTGAACTCAGTGTTTGATTCTTTTTTGTACAATCCACAAACAGCCAACCGACAAAGACCATCAAGTGGTGAATTGTATAGTTTATTCACTATACTTGGTTTATTGTTACTACCCCTGGGGCAACATTGTTAAGAAGGCGCCCGGCTTTGTGTGGATTTTTCGCATTTTTTTGCCAACCGAGAAACTTCAAAGGTTTTTCTATCATTTTTTGCAAGCAAAAGCATTGCTAGAGTTTTCCATTATTTGAAGTAGTTGTTTCCCAAATATGGCTTCTATGTTGAGTACGTCTGTGGCTACCACGCAGAATATATCACATACTCCAACTGCGTCTCAAATTGCTAGTCTGTATGATAATCAGAACCCCTTTCATGAGCACCTCCAAAATGTTGCTGATAATGTTTCAAATTCCAACGATAAAACAACAAAATCCCCAGTTCCATTCCTTGATAGGTTGGTGGAAGATGGAGATATCGACAAGTCTCAAATTATCCAATTATTGGTATTAGGACAGCCTAAAAATATCACCCAGTACAGTGAACACATTTACAAGCTATTGAGTATACTATATGAGTATGAACATATAACTGGTGATGAATATGAGAAATTGAATGGAAAGGCCATCAATCTTTTTGACGGGTTACCGATGTATCAAAACTTGAACAATCCCTTGGCGTCCAAATTGTACTTGATTGTGGAGAAGAACTTTGATATGTTAATTAAAATCTCCGTCGACGCCCACAATCTTAACTTGTCGACCAGGGCCGTTCGATTTCTCACCGAAGTGATTCTGTCGTTGAATTATTGGGAAATCTATAATTTGCTAACTTGGAAACCGGCAATTTATCACTTTTTGTGCATCATTCAATTCAACATGAATGAATGTTACTTACGGTTCATCAAGGACTATTCCAGCTATAACTTCCGACAGCAATACGTTAGTTTCAACAGAGATAATGTTGGAAAAAGATCAAGACGGATCACAGATGGTCTAGATGACGAAGATGAAGACGAAGACGAGGATGAAGACATGTACGATGATAATACGTCTACCAATGAAGATAATGAAAACTACTCATCCGGTTCCAATACTCCTCTTGATGGCAAACATATGATGATACAACATTCAGGCTTAAATAGTCAACTATTGAATGCTGATGGTGAACCTGTTGACATGGATGGGGACACATTTATCAACAGTGACTTAAAATCATTGGCTCCAAAAGACAGAAAGAGGATAACAATTGAACCCAAACTTGCTCGTAAGATTATTAAGAGAGCAAATACTAGGATTTCAACCAAGTCCTCTAATTATGATCCAGATGTGGTTCATGAATGTCAATTACCTTCTGCTGACGAACATGGTAAAATGTGTTTAAGAAGGTTTTCCAGAAAGTATGAATTGATACGTCACCAGGAAACAGTCCATTCGAAGAAGAAGAAGCTTTTCAAGTGTTTTGTTTGTGTGAAACAGAACCCTAGTATTGGGCCAAGAATATTCACCAGACATGATACTTTGGCAAAACATATAAGGGTCAATCATAAGATTTCTGGAAAGGAGGCCAAAGCTGAAGTGGCCTTCTCTAAGAAGCACGCAGAAGTGGTCGAGGAGGGGGATATCACCGTTCATGTGGGACGGAGAAAGACTAAGGTGGACTTTGAGTTAAGAGCACATATGGAGAAGAAGAGGATTAACAAGGATGGCGAGTACTATGAGGCTGACTACTCAATGGATGGTGACATGGATGACTCACATGATGGCAACCTCATTGTGGTGGACCAAGAGGATGATATGGACGACGATGTGATGGATGAGACTGAAACTCACGAAATGTTAACCCCAAATAGGTCTGACAGTCCACCTAAAGACTATACACCGGCTTCAAGTTTTGCAAATACCTCACAACCGGAGAATTCTACGGCCTCTACTTTACCCCCTATACTCCAGAACCCCAACACGGACACCAATCCCATCCTCAACACGAACCCAAATGTCAACACCAACTCTCACGTCACTATCATCCCTGATACCAACACCAATGGTGTAATCAACACGTACACCAATGTTAACATTAATGATAACCAAAAAGCTATCACTAATCTTAACTCGTTAGCATTTGACGCAGTAACAACATCATCTGTTCCTGTCCCTGGAGTCCATAACTTCCCACAGGAACCTTATAAGGTTCCCCAGTATTACCAACGTCCACACCCAGAATTGTTTGCTCCCCCAACAAAGGCCACACCTGTTCAGACTCAAGCATATCCCCCTGTCTCTCCATCGCAAGATACCCCACGAGGTGACTAGGATATGAAAAAAAACTACTATATAATAGTCTTCAATTCTCCATAGCATCTAAATATTTACACTACATTTGATGTGTTATAAAGCACCAGCTTCAGTTAATTATAATATATTACAAAGAGTTTTCGTATCTAATTTGCTCCAATATAGCGGCTTTAACAGTTTCATCTTTGATAGTATCAATTACCAGTTTAGGAATTGAACTCAATGCAGTGAACTTCTGTCTTATATTGGAGTTTGAAAATTTGGTATCGAAGGTGAGAGTTTCAGATTCTCCAATTTTGCTAATCTTATACTTCGAAGGCTGGGTCCCAGAAGGAACAAAAGTATGTCCCGTGTAGGTGTCTTTGAATCCGCTGAAAGCTTCACTTCTCCCTTCCAAAAAACGAGCATTCAATTCACGAGTTTGCATGGCAATTTGATACATCCAGGTGGGATCTGATTGATAACTGACCAAAGCGGCACCAGATAATTGCAGTGGTTGGTTGGTAGAGGTTGCATCATAACCAGCACTTTTACTCATGTTGTAGTTATAAAGTTCGGTAGGATCAGCATATTCACCTTCCACATCACCATTGTCTCTTGCTTGCTGTTCCCAGAAATCATCAAGCACCTTTCTACCATTATCCAAGATCTTGGCTCCAAATTCTCTATAGATTGACCTTGCAGTCACCAAATTTACAGACCGACCTTTATAGGAGTTTGGAATGATATTCCTGTCAATCAAGTCCATCTTCTCTTCGTTGGTACAAACCTTTTTAAACAATCTGGTGTGGGTTTTGAACAACAAGTATGAATCTCTGAACCCAACCAATCTAGCAGGTTCTGTAGAGATCATATATTTCCTGTCGCCTTGACCCAAAACTGTGAATGTTTTATTTATGAACCTTCTTCCTCCAAGTAAGTTACCATCGATATCGATCTTTTCGATTGCCTTGGGATCTTCATCATCTACCACGATTTCGTCATTGGTAACGCGTAACAAGTTGCCCTCTTCATCGTAGTAAACTCCATCTTCTGCCAACGTTAACTTGGTTCTCTTTCTTCCTCTTTTCTTGGGAGCCGGTTTCTTGATCTTAATCTTTGGTCCTACTTTGGGCTTGGGTTGTCCTTCCTGATTTTCTTCTTCATCGTTGTCTCTCGCATACTCTTCTTTTTCATCATCTTCTTCCTCTTTGTCATCTTCCTCGTCATCTTCCTCGTCGTCATCGTCGTCGTCAGAATCTTTAGATTTGACACTCAGAATATCTCTTTTCCGTTTGGCAGGCTTAACATCTTCTTCATCGTTTAGTATAGAATCATCAGGGTCTTCATCCTGTCCTGGTTCACTGTACTCGTCATCATCAGCAGGTTCGGGATCTAAATCCAAACCAGAAAGATCTGCTTTCCTCGCAGCAGTTCTTCTTCTGCTCTGAGGAGACGCCGTTGGTGAAGAAATATTGCTTCTAGTGCTACGCTTTGTTGGCATTATTCAGTTCAGTTGAGTTGAGGTGAATTGTACTCGCGTTGATTTGTTTTTCGTGAGGGTGCGAGTGCGACGTCCAAGAAAAGGTCGTGCATATTTATCAAGTACAGTTCATGTTACTTTATTTACAAGGATTAGATATATGGGTTTATATACGGTTCATTCATGCTTATGCATTAGCAGGTTCATCTGGTTGTTGCAAGTCTTGGTATGGTGGCTTGCTGTCGAGGTACTTATCAAAAGCATCGTTGTTTTCTGGAAATGGTCTCTTTCCGAGAAGCCTAATCATGTCTTGTCTGGTAATGAACTCTTTCCTCAATAATTCCAGAGCAACAAGCTCCACTTCAGTTCTTCTTTCCTGTAACAAGTCCCGGCACTTTTCATAGCATTCGCTGACAATTCTCTCAATTTCTTCATCGATAATTTTGTTGGTCTCATCACTAAATGGTTTGGTCAAATTATCTTGCGACCGAGTATCAGCATAATTGACCATTCCAATTGCAGGAGACATACCGTATCTCAATACCATTGACTGGGCAATCTGGGTGACCTTCTTGAAATCATCATGAGCTCCGCCAGTAACTGATTTGAAAAACAATTCTTCGGAAACACGGCCTCCCAAAGTCATAATCATTCTGTCAACCAATTGCTTGGTATTCAAAAGATACTGGTCTGGAGGTAAGTATTGAGCGTATCCCAAAGTACCTTGGCCTCTTGGAACAATAGAAACCTTTAATAAAGGATTAGCATATCTCAAGTACCAACCGCAAATGGCATGTCCAGCTTCGTGGTATGCCACAATCTTTTTCTCTTCTGGAAGTAATACCTTAGACTTCTTCTCGATTCCACCAATGACTCTTTCAATGGCCAACTCAAAGTGCTTCAAGTCCACTGAAGTTTGATTATATCTGGCAGCAATTAAGGCAGCTTCATTACACACATTTGCAATATCTGCACCAGAGAACCCAGGAGTCAAAGCTGCCAATCTTCCAGATAAGTCATGGTCAACGTTTTCTCTCAACTTGATCTTCTTCAAATGGACATCAAAGATATCCTTACGATCACTCAATTCGGGGTTATCAATAGTAATATGTCTGTCAAATCTTCCTGGTCTTGTTAAAGCCTTATCCAAAATGTCTACCCTGTTGGTACCAGCTAAAACCACAACATGGTCGGAGGTATCAAAACCATCCATTTCAACCAATAACTGATTCAAGGTTGTTTCTCTTTCATCATTAGCACCATTAGCATTCCCTTTAGTTCTAGCTTTACCAATAGCGTCGATTTCATCAACAAAAACAATAGAAGGAGCGTTTTCTCGTGCCATTTTAAATAAATCACGGACTCTGGAAGCACCAACACCAACGAACATTTCTACGAATTCTGAACCAGAGACTGAATAGAATGGAACATCTGCTTCGCCAGCAGTTGCCTTTGCAAGCAACGTTTTACCAGTACCTGGAGGTCCAGACAAAATGGCACCTCTGGGAATTTTGGCACCAAGTTTTTCATACTTTTCAGGGCTCTTTAAAAACTTAACAAATTCCATGACTTCTTCTTTAGCTTCGTTCATACCAGCCACATCTTTGAACCGAACTTTAATATCAGTTTCTTGATTGAACTTCTTAGCGTTGGACTTTGCAAATCCTAATGGTCCTCCCATTCCTCCCATATTACTGGCTCTTTTACCCATATAGTAGATTATGGATAACAAGAGAATAGTTGGAACAAAATTGATCAAGAATTTGGCGGTGGAACCCAGAGTCGTATAAACAACTGGTATTCTGGCTGATTGGTCAATATTCAATTGATCTTGAACTTGTTTCAAGGCATTTTCAAATGACTCAACCGACCCAATAGTGAAATAGTATTCTGCGGAGCGTTCACCCTTTGCAGAATCATGTAAAACAATGGTTACAGTCTTGTTATTCACCACCAACAATCTACTGACCAATCCTTTTTCCAAGAAATCTGTGGTAAACTTCTGGAAGGTAACTTCCACAAAGCGTTCCGAGTATACTCTGGCCCATAAGTATCCTAATACAACCACCACGAATCCTATATTGAACAACCGACCGGGGGTGAGGTCAATCTCAAATGCAAAAGGAGGTTTGTTGTTATCCTTCTTTTTGTTGTTCTGCTGCTTTTCACTAGTGGAATTGTTGTTGGGTGATGAACTCTTTGTTGACCCTTCTTTATTACCGCTCTCACGGTTGAAAAAATTACCTAAAGATAATTTTTCAACCGTGTCGTTGATCTGCTCAGAGACAGCTTCAATTCCGATTTGAAACCCGTTATATTCCCGAGGAGAAATGGGGCAACGGTTGACTTCACCTTCTTTAGGGAATGGAATGTCCATCAACAATTTAAAGATATCAAACCAATTGGTCACTAGATCTTCGCTCAAACTCAATTCCTGGGCTACCGACAGAATTGGACTTGAGAGATCTTCAAAGTCCTCCACGTCCAAGAAACTGTACAACATCAATTGCACCTTGGAGTCTTCAATCTTGATATCCTGTAAAAACGTATATCCGTTAGACAAATCATAGCAGATGTGATAATAGTACAAAATGTCTTCCCTGGTCAAAGGTGTCACCTCGGGATGAGCCTCCTTGAATTCGGCAACCAAGTTATCCAATAGGACATCAGGAGGTGTGAGCTTTGCATTCTTAAAGTTGTCACATTCTCTAAAGAAGGTATCCATGTTGAAATCGAAGTATACCTTTAAAGTCTTAACAGAAGTGACATCTAAAGGATCCATACCATTGAAATGAATAGCAGGGGTCTTTATTTTCTCTTCATACGCCAGCATTTTCTCAGTGAGCTTCAAGGTAGCTACCTTGCGTTCTTGGGACCTTATGTTGAGGTGGATCTGTATTCTTTCGATCAATCCGGCATTCTTCAACAGTTGTCTCATTTTCTTGAGTGTTTTGATTTCTTCATCTATTTTGTTTCTGGAATGCTGGTTGAACAAACTCTTTGATATACGGAATGTACGAATGGGCTGTATTCCAAAACCGACCTTCACGGCTCCAGAAATTGCCCGAGGCGTAAACCTAGGTCTGATTATTTGAAGCATAGTGAAGTTAAGTGTTTGCCCTCAAAAGCGAAAATTTTGAACAGTTTTCGCACACAAATTCGTGTGCCTCCTACAAAACCGCTGGCGCTCAATATTTTGCAGTAATTAAAAACAAATTTACGATTGAGTAAATATATAAAGAAACACTCATCAAGTTCATCTTGGTTTCACAGAAAACTCCACCACCACCGGACGATGGTCTGAGTATCTATAGCCACGTTCCGTCCACGTGTCCAACACATTGTATTTGTTGACAGAGGTGTGCGAATTCTCCTTATTAGCATCCTTGGCACACCACACAAAATCAATCACAGTGGACGGATCTTCAGGCTCAAATCCGGTGTATGTAGCCATTTGCGTATCTTTGACACGGCTCACCTTTCGAGTATCAGAAAGGTCTTGTATGAGAGTTTTATAGGAAGCATCACTGGATTGGGAGTTGAAATCGCCCGAAACAAATGTTTCATGGTCATTAGGAATTTGATGTATCCAGTCAAGAATCAACTTGGACGACTTTCCACGAGCCAATTGACTCTTGTGGTCAAAGTGGGTATTGAGCATATTAATGATTATGCCTGTTTCCTTGTTTTTGAAAGTGGTTATTGTGACAATCCGTACATCGGCTGCACCCCATGCCTTGGAGGGAAGACGAGGCGTGGGGCTAAGCCACTCAGTAGTGCCGTTTAGTAACTCCCATTGTGATTTTCTGTAGAATATAGGGGCATATTCACCCTTTTTCTTTCCGTTGTCACGACCTACTCCAAAATAATCCCAGTCCTTACCATCAGTTAAGTGGTTTAATCCTTCTTCTAAATCCATGAGCTGGTTATGTTTCACTTCTTGCAACCCAATAAGGGTTGGCAACTTGGAAGTTGCGTGGTGGTGAAGTGTTTGTATCAACTGGACTTTGCGCTCTTTCCATCTGTGTTCATGACAAAACCTCCATTTTGTATCGGTTCGGACGTTGGAAGAAATTACTTGGAAGTCCAAAGACTGACTCAAGTCCAAAGATACGGGGTAAGAAACAACAAAAGTGATACACAACAAGAGCTTCAACACCAACATGATCCGAAGGTACGCAAGGTGGGATAGCACGCGGGTGATTGTGAGTATATATGGACCACAAAACAAGCCATGGGCGCAAACACAGCCCAAACCACATTAAAACATACTCTGTGGTGACTGAAATACTAATTATAAAATTGCTGTAAAAGCATCACCATGTTGGATATGGTAAAGTTTAAAGCTTATTAGCTATGGGGTCCAACGTGTAATGGGTGCAAATTAAGCGTTTTTGGTTTGCACACTGTAATCTAAAACGTTTATTTTGACACTGTGACAGACAGCAAGAGTCACTAAATTGCTCGTTAAACGTTGACAGGAGGCGAGGGTAAAAAATAAACGGGGTGCCTTAGGAATAAATGCGCTAAGCAGGTTTGAATGCGAGGCTGCCAGCAGGAGCCCCGGTATTTATATTAAACTTCGGACCTATTTACTTTTGACATGGCCCCAGCCTTACGGTACTGTGCCTTTGCCTCGTTGTAAACTAGTGCTTTGCCGATTCACCCGGTAGACCTGGAGCACAAAAGAATGAAGTCAACTCGTTCACAAATGCAAAGCGTAATTCAACTCTCGGGTTGGTCTAAATATTGTTCATGCTACTAGTTGGCGTATTTACTAGTTTGACAGTTTCACAATAGGGTGTTGCTTCAAAGCTGGTGTGTGGCCCTGGCCTCATCGCAGTCTGGCCCTGGCTGCGTTGCAGTCTTGCCCTGACCCCATCTCAGTCATCTGTCAAAGTGACAGAAAAGCGCTTAAGCCATGGCATTCTATCAAGTTGTCGGGAATTTCCCACCCCGTTCCGTGCAGGCTGTTCCTTTATGATGTACAGCTTCTGGTGCTTTTCTTGAGGATTTCCATCCATTTTACTGCCGGTCCCGAAAGTTGCGAAATGTTAAATATCCTCGCTTTACGACCGGCGATTTTGCAGGACCGATGATAATTTAAAATAGAATAACCTGTTTTCATGAACGAGGCTTCGAGTATTCCTGAACTGGGACCCAGTACTTATGCTATAATATCCACGGAATCATCCACACACTCTGATGAGCTACCGGGGGAGGCCTTGGGCAGTACTGGATCACCTCCTGATGGTCTGGACCATAGTCCAGAAAATGAATCTGATTTGGATGAAGACGATATCATTGATTTGGGGGGTGTATCCAACAGTACCTCCCAACACCCCAGCCTTGCAAGACCACTTTCCCGAAACGATGCCAATTCGTTTGTAGGTGGTGAAATCATTGACAATGAGCCTACCAAGAAGATCTTTTCATTCCAATTACCATTTGGAGGGACTTTCTCCAGTTTGAAGTCCAATTTGTACAGTCAGGTGCAGCACCGGCTTCCCAACTTCAATATCTTTAACAACCTCAACGGTGATTCTGAAGAAATCAAAGAGGATATCAGGTTAAAGTTGGTGAGACAAGAATCGCTAAATACCTTAAACGAAGCAAACTACTTCAAAACCGTCCGAACACGCGACGACGTGCGGTTCCGGGCCGTCAAGCACTCAATTGCCAATAAGTATAACGAATTCATTCCTCATATAAGCAGCAATGCCAAGCCCATGGAAGAATATGAGTCGATATACCTGAGAATCAAAGGTAACATAGTGATATTGGGAGGCTACCGAGGATCCATCTTGAGAGATGCCCAGACCCACAAGCGGGTATGGATTCCTCTTAAGGCTGGATTCAACCTACGTAAAATCAACTTGCTCTTGGGCCCATCTCTTGAAGATGAAGTCAATGCCTCCAAATATATCATTCCCGATGGAGTCTTGAAAAATATAGGTCCTATTGATTTGTGCAAAAGTTTCATCAAGCGATTGTCCAACAACCCGAACACCAGGGTCAAGGAATTTGGCTACGATTGGAGGTTAAGTGGAGAGTTTGTTTCTCAGCAGTTGGAAGCGTTTTTGCAGAAGATATACGATGACACTGGTGAACCTACACTAGTCATCTGCCACTCCATGGGAGGTTTAATTACCCACAGAACGCTCCACAAAAACCCCAAACTCTTCAGGTCGATTATCTACGTTGGAGTTCCTTCCGAGTGTCTCAATATCCTAGGCCCCATCCGAACTGGTGAATCAGTGTTGTTTCTGGATAGGATTTTGACGGCTGAAGCCAACTTTATGATGAGATCTTCATTCAATTTCCTCCCCTTAAGCGGGAAGGTGTTCTACAATAGGGAAACACATGAGCCGTATGTGCTAGATCTTTTCAATCCTGATACATGGGTAGAATACAACTTGAATCCGCTTGTTGCAAAGTCAAGATTGGAGAGGAAACTGGAGATTTTCACAGGACAGTCGAGTTTGGGAACCGGTTCCACCCTACTTGAGAACTCATTGACGTCAATTAGCTCGAGGCTACGCTCAATTAAAGTGAGGTCGTTATCTCCCTTGTCAAGATCTCCTAGGTCTGAGACGTTTGATGTGGCAGAAAAAGAAGCTTCGCCGTCTCCCACCGAAGACGAAGATGGGTTCACGGTTTCTTTTGACCTGGCGTATACTTACCTTGCTGACTCCTTGAAAAAAGCCCATGATTTCCTATTGGATCTCTCATACAAACCAGAGTTAGAAGCTAAGTACCCTCCCATGGCCATTGTATACGGTAACACTGTCCCGTCTGTAAGAGGATCTAACGTATCCAGCGAACAGGATATAAAAGACGGCAACTACTACGATTTCTTCTATGGACATGGAGATGGAGTGGTACATCAAAAATGGTTAATGCCGGAACGAAGAGGATTCGAAGTATATGATCCTACAACCAAGAAGGGCCAGATTGTGGGCAGATTTGCAACTAGCCATGGGCACGTAAACTTAATGACTGACCTCAAGGCCATGGGTGAAGCCTTGAATGCTGTTTGTGAAGCAGAAAAAATATGGACTTACAACGAAACTTTATAACTAATATATTTACGCGTATATGACTTAGTCACCAGTATCCAATTCTATTCCGATAACTCCTCGGAGTATTCCACTCGTATCCACAAACTACAGTCACTGCACTGAACAATAATCTCGTAGTTGCCGACCCCATCACCTGTTCCATTAATCAAATCTGCCTGAGTGATCTTCATGGCCTGCTCGCTGGTACACCGGGGACACGATTTGATGTAAACATCTTCATATATGTCAAAATCCCCTAGACTGTAGATGTCAAGGCCATCTCCATTGAGATTTACACCTTGAGTTTGCGTGAACGAATCGAGCTTTTCACGATACTCATCTCGGGTATCTTGGTTGACAAGAACCCTATAGGCCTCTTGAATGAGGTTGATTTCGGTGTCGGTAGATATATTGCTGTGGTGAGCGGCTTTATCGGGGTGATTGGATAGTAGCTTCTGTTTGTAGGCAGTCTTAATTTGTGCGTCGCTGCTATCTACAGAAACCCCTAGTATCTCATAATAACTTCTTCTCCCCACTGTTATCTCATCCATTTTGCACCGAGAACGAAAGATTGCAGCATCGACTTTTCGCATCGATTTTTTTTTCTGAAGCTCATCACTTGAACTAACCATGGCAGGAACTAAAAGAAAGGCCAACGACGATTCGTACACCAACGTGGCCATTAAGGAGTACTCTCAAGAGTCCAATATGGTGGTTGGAGCCTTTTTCAATGGTCTCAGTGTGGATTCTAGTACTGAATTCGATGTGTACAAACACAAGTCTAAGAACCAATTCGAGCTTCATGGGGAAAACGACACATTGGAATATAACGCCGGTAGCAACGAAGATGAAGAGGCCCACGCTTACACACTTGCTATTTACGACCCTAGCACCAAGTCTGTGGAGTTGTACGAGTCTCCCATGTTAAATGGAAGAGTTATAAGCAAGAGTAAGAGACAATACAAAGGCCCTAAAGTCAAACAGCTTGGAATCAGAAACAATTTGCAAAGAACCGCATTGGGTGAAGCTTTTGGTACAAAGAAAGCCAAGAGTGCTATTTCCAACTTGGAAAGGAACAGAATCGATTCAGATAAATTACAGGATGTTGAATTGGATATTGTTGATTCCGTCAGAGAAAGTACCCAGGCCTTACCCACCAAGGTGCAGATGGACCAGGATTCTAGTGAATTGAGGCCAACTCCTCGGATAAATATGGAAGCCACCAGCTCCGACGACATTTATCCTGTAGAAAACATCATACCGAGCCCAGATTGGGATGCCATTCGGATTAACAGCATATTGGACGCACCCACCACCGACTCCAAATTGGAGTTGTTACCATTTAGCAGCTCAGACTACATTCGTCATCACATTGATGCCGAAGATCAAACTAAGCTCAAGTTCATCTACTATTTGTCTATTTTATTGGGCATTTATCATAACAGAAGAAGCAGGGATAAGGCCACGTTATTGACCAAATTCAAAACCCAGCCTTCTGAAATGTTGATTGATACGATTTTGAAGACATTTACTGTGAGTAAGTCCGGAAAGTTTGGTAAAAGTAAGGATAAATCTTTCTTCATTGATCCCCATAACGAAGATAAATTATTGTGCTACATCTTGGCTATAATATTCCACGTCAACAACTTTTTGATTGAACTTCAACCTCTTGCATACGAATTAAACTTAAAACCCAACAAACTAGTTAACTTGTGCAGAATTATGGGTGCAAATGTAAAGCCTCCAACCGTGGGACAAGCCGAAGCATTGTCTATTCCAAAAGCTTTGATGGCCACATCCAAGTTGGCCTCATTAAAGGCCCCTGTAAGGTTACCTGATATGAGCAAAAGAGGTGCCAGAAGATGAGCTTGTTGTTGTATAGAAATTAGGAATGGAGCCAATACATAATACTATGTACTCGCGATCGCATCTACTAAAGTTTTTTTTCAAACCCAAACAATGCCAGAAGACGAAGAAGCCAAAGTAATTGAAGCTAATCTCTTGAAGTTGGCCGAATGTGAAAAAAGTATGGATCAGGCAGAAAGGGAGGCCGAGATCTACAGGATCAAGAAAACGCAGGGGATTTTCCGTGATCGAAGACATATTCTCGTTAATATCCCAAACTTCTGGTACATCATTCTTGCTGAAAACGATGACTTTTCAGATTACATTAGTGTTGAAGACTTGAAATACTTGGAATACATCGCAGACATATATGTACATTACAAGGTCACTGACGGTGATGCCGACTTGAAGAATCCTAAGGACTTTTCCATCTCAATAACGTTCAAGAGCGATAAGGAATTGGTGCCAAACCAGACAGTTACCAAGCATTTCGAAGTGGAAGTAGAAGACGGCGAAGAGAAGATCACGTCTGAACCTGTGGAAGTCCAATGGCCCCAGGAATTGGGAACCATCAATCCTCACTTGATTAAACAGCGAAAAGGTAAAGACATGTCCAAGGAAGACAAGAAGAATTATAGGCTAGGCATGAAGTCCTTTTTCTCGTGGTTTTCATGGACGGGGAAGAAGCCAGGAAAAGAGTTCAGAGATGGTGAAGACTTAACCAGATTGATAACTGACGACTTATTCCCTTATGCTGTCAAGTACTACACCGAAGCATTACCTGGTGCCGATAACGATGACGCCGATACTTCGGATCCTGAAGAGTTGGACTTGGAAGATGACGAAGAAGAGGAAGAGGAAGAGGAAGAGGAAGACGAGGACTCTAAGAGAAAACCAGAGGATCAATTAGGTGCTGATAGCAAGAGACAAAAGTAAATAGAAAATTCACGACAAAAGACAGTAATAGGTGGTACGTAGCCTTTTATGTTGGTTTATACCCTAGTTTCTATGTCTCGTATTTATCTGCTCTGTAGAATCACTTCCTTTTCACGCGCATTTCGATTGCAAATAATGCTTCTACGCTTCTTACACCATCCGTCTAAGGTTTCAACCCTTTCCATTCGATGGCTCCAGTCTGCAGCCATAAAGGATCCATTTCTCCTTACTGATCAGTTTGCTGCGTTGAAGCCCAATTATACACCCACCAAACACCCGATCGTGCTATGCCACGGACTTTCTGGATTTGACAGTTTAGTATTCTTACCCAAACCCAATTTCTTCAGAAAATCACGGGTTAAGAAGGTGATTCGAGATGGGTTGATCAAAGTAGATTATTGGTATGGAATCCAGGATATGCTTACAAGAAACGGTTGTGAAGTTTACGTGGGGAAGGTTCCACCATTTGGAACCATTCATGACCGAGCCGAAAGCTTGAATAAGTATCTAGAATCACAATTCGAACCCAATGACTCGGAGACTACCGTTGTAAACTTGGTGGCACATTCCATGGGTGGTCTTGATGCCAGATACTTGATTTCCAAACTTCACAAATCAAACTATCGAGTGGCTTCACTAACTACTGTGTCTACACCTCATCGCGGGTCTGAGGTTGCTGACTACGTTCTGGTACACATGAAACCAGCACTCCTCCTTTTCCAAGCGGTTCCCCAGCTCACCACTGACTACATCTCCAAGTTCAACTCGGAGGTGGTGAATGACCCTAATGTGGCGTACTTTTCGTATGGTGCTCAATTCCAGCCAAAATGGTTCAACATGTTCAGATACCCTTCTCGAATTATTACAAAGACTATCAAGAGCCAGAATATATTAAATGGTACAGATAAAAGTTATGTTAATGATGGTCTTGTAAGTGTGGAAAGTGCCAAGTGGGGCGAATATTTAGGTACTTTGGACAACGTCGACCATTTAGACCTTATCAACTGGACCAACCGAGCAAGAATTCTCGTGGACAGAGTGATGTTCCAGCACAAACCGACCTTTAATGCATTGGCTTTCTATGCTCATATTGCCCAGAGTTTATCCGAAAGAGGGTTCTGACTCACTCAGACATGGTGATGGTCTTGATGTATGAAAACTCTTGAAGTCCCCATTTGCTGTTGAACCGTCCGTATCCACTCTCTTTAACACCACCATGTGGAACAGTGGGTTCGTCATACACAGTGGGCCCGTTGATATTGACACCTCCTGACTCGATGGTATGCGCCAACTTCTGTGCCCTCAAGATGTTTTGAGACCAAATGGAAGTTTTAAGGCCATAAGGCTCTTTGTTCAACTTTCTCACAAGTTGGGCAGCATCATTATACTTATAAACCGTCACTAGAGGTCCAAAGGACTCCGCTGTATCGAGCCTCATCAGAGACGTGACGTCTCCTAAGACAACTGGTGAAATCGCTGTGTTCTTAAAAGGGTCTATTTCAGATCGATTCCCAAAGATTAGTTTAGCACCGTTCTGTAGCGCATCATCAATTAAATTCTGGATTCTAACAGTAAACTGTCTGTTTCTTTGGGGGATATGATAGTCCGGGTCCTCGAGTAGCTTGGGAGCTATTTGTTGCAACAGCCCCAAAAAGTCCTCGTATACATCTTCGTGAACGTACACCTTATCTGTGGTCATACAGATTTGACCTTTGTGAGCAAATGATCCCCATAAAACTGCTCCTACGGCTTTTTCCAAGTTTGCATCCGACTCAATAATCGCATAGTTCTTTCCTCCAAGTTCTAAAATACAAGGCTTCAAGTTCATTGCAGCAACAGCAGCGATCTGGCGTCCAGTGGATGTTGATCCTGTGAAGCTCACCTTTTTAATACTCCTATGTTCAATGATTTTTGTGACAAACTCAGGGTTGTTTTCGGGCTGGAAGTGTACAAGCTGGACAGACTTGGGTGGCACACCAGCCTCGTGGAGGGCTTTTACTAGAATATATCCTATTTTTGGTGATAATTCAGACGTCTTCAAAATCACTGAGCAACCAGCTGCTAAAGGAGCACACACCGTTCTTCCGGTCAACACTCCTGGAGCGTTCCACGGGGCTATCGCGAGAACGGGCCCCACCGGCTCGTTCACGGTGATGGCTAAGTCGCTCATTTCGGACCTCACCACCTCTCCGTATGTGCCATTCATCTGGTTGACATACTCTTCTAGCTGGTGCACCAATTGATCAGTGTTGAAATGACAAAACCAGGGAGGGATTCCCAATTCCAGCATCAGCTCCATCAACTCATCTTTCTTTTGACGTAATATTTCCACTGCTCGACGCAAAATTTGGATTCTTTCACTCACCTTCATCAAGTGCCACTGCTCGAACCCTTCTTGGGAACTGTCACAAACGGCATCTATATCATCGACACTCAAACAACTCGTGATATGTAAACACTTCTCATCCTCCGTGTGGGACCGTACGCTGTAATGGCTGTCGGTGTGTATTTCCTGCCCATTAACAAGGAGCGGTATCTTCATGCTTTAGACTTTTGGCTTCTTTTGCGCATCAGAGTTTTAGGTAAACCACTGCGAACTTGCTGCAAAATATTTGGCGGGCCGTATACAGATTATGCTTGAATAAGTTATATACTCTTTATTTAACAAAGAGAGTACTTTAGTGGGTTCCCTTACGGGATAGACACCTTGTAAACCTTATAGTCGGGTGGAGATCAAACGAGATGAAGACCCTTATAGTCTTCAAGACACCCTCTGCAATATTCGTCTATACTCTTCATTCCTTCTTCGACAAATGAAACATTCTCTGCACCTAAATCGCTCAAAGCATTAGCAGCAGCTGTTTTCTTAAATCTCTCACATTTGCGGAGCTCGCTCACAAGCCAGTTGCGGTACTCTGCGTTTGCAACCTCTTTCTCCATGTCATTGAGAATCCTTAACTCCATCAAAACCTTGTGTCGTTTGACCCCGATCTCCTCAAATGACCTTTTGAGTCCCATGGCTGACTCACGTATGTCTGCATCGATGTACTCCTGTTCCAAATCAACATAACTACCGACATTTCTTATGAACGAAGCCTTGTTAAAAGATTCCAACGACTGCGACTCACCGGCTCCAATCGAACTGTCTTGAAAAGTAAGCTCTTGGATATCCTTCAAGTATACAGCCCTTTCAAGCATAATAGGTTGAGAATTGAATATCTTCAACGCTTTATTGTGGGCTTGTTGTGCGGTCCAGTAGGAAATGCTGGTTTTGGAAATCAAAAACAAGTTCAACAAACCGGACACGGCAATAATCGCCAATAATAATCGTTGGCCGGTAATCTCTTTGGCATAGCCGAAGATAAAAGCAAGCACCTGAAGCCATTTTTGCTTCATGGACACAATGAACTCAATCAAGGGCTTGACCACTAAGAGGTATACAACCAGCCGTACATCAATGCTACAGACAGGTGCCTCCATATTCTGTTGGACATCTGCTACCGATATGGATCCGTAAAGATAAATGGCTTTACCAACTTGACCTTTATCACCAAGGGTTTTAATAACCCTTTTAAGCCATTGATGCTGTTTGTTCGTTTCACTGATTTGGAATCTGCGCAAAGCTGGCTTCAAGGGAAGATTCAAAGGGGAAACACCAAAAAATTGAATGGCTGAATATGTGTGGACAATGCAATTGCTGGAGTTTGAAGCATTTATTACAAACCTCACTTGTGCTGACATTTTTGCCCCGTAGAAATAAAAATACTTCTTCTCGAGAGTTATGTTGTAGTAAACATTTTCCACCATTTTTTCTATTGTTAAAACACCCATAAACTTACCCAGGCCTTGAAAGACTCTTGGAAAACGATAATCAAATGTATTTATCAATTTTCCGTCACTTAACCGAGTCCAAGGACCCTTTAAGACTGCGGAAGCTGACAAAGCACTTGTTTGGAGGAAGAAATGGGAATCATCTCCAAGCATAATATGGCACATGGCCTTAGCGGAAACAGGATATTCTTTTTCGTAATGAACCGAATACTCATTGCTATAGTCAAGTCGGAGATTATCTGAAGATGCCGGTTTCTCTTTGAGTTGAAGAGTTCTCAATGAGTCGTCAACGCTGGGAGCGTGCAGTAGAGAAAGCATGGATTTCTCCTGTTGGTATGCCTTACTAATTTCTACAAGACCAATGACTGTCTCGTTGAATGTTTTGGGAGTTTCTGATTCTTTATTAGAGATTAGGAACTGAAGGTACCGGTAAATAAGTTGACCATCTTCCAAATAAATCTTCACCACTACTGAATCATTCAAAAGGTGTACAGTCAATTCTTCGTGATCCTCTCGTACCCTTAATTCAACTGCCACCAAGCCACCGATCTTAGATGCCAATAATGATCGAAAACCAGATACTTGGTTGCATAAAAACACACTTCTGTCGGTAATAAACATACGAGAGCATAGTTCCTGGTTAGCGTTTGGCGACCATAAACAATTGAAGCTGACCAAGCAATACTCGTCCGGCGCCACCTCACTTTCAAATAAAGACTTCATTTCAATATCCTGGGAAACAAGAAAATCTGGGTAGCTTTCAGATCGATTATTTCTTATCAGGGACTTGGTATTGAAATCAAATGCCCGAAAGAGACTTGGACCTGCGGGATATTTCTGGGTCTCAGCCTGATATGCCATCCCATTATAAAGATAATATACTCCCCAGTTTACACTCCCCCACAAATTTGCAGTCAATGCAGAAGGAACCGGAGCCGAAGAGGCAATTGAGTTTGCTAGAATGGCTGTCTTGGTGTTACTGGTTACCAAAGGAGGTTTAAACAGGGGAATCTGATAATAAAGGTACTTTTGAAAGTACTTCTCGTGGGGTTTGATTTTAGTAGAAAGGGTATTTGAACTAACAGTGCGGCCATCATCATTCTTTATCTTTGTCTTCAACATTTGCTTATCTACAACAGTATCCATTGTGGAAGCAAACTCCGTTATTAGGGGAGGAAATCGTGAACTAGCGACTATGAAAACGGTTGAATCTTTATCTTCTAGTGATACTCTGCTCTTTTCATTTTCAAAAACCTTCAACCATGACTTCAAATCTATCAACGATTCTGCCTGAAGCACGATAACTTGATCACTGGTTCTGACCTCAAAACAAAATCTTCTATCTTCCTGAGCTGCATACCTTATATTCATCAACACCACTCCAATTTTATCTGTTTCTTGGACAAAGGTCTTGGAAGGACTCAATATAAGCATCCCAAAGACACCACCTGAGATAAAAGCCCATCTTTTAACCCATATTGGCTTGAGGGAGTTCTTTGTCCACGTTTTCATCATAAGATATCCATGCTTCTCAAAAGAAGGCTCGTCTATTTGATTCAAAGTGTACTGGCTGATCAAAGAAGCATCATAATCTTCAGGCCTAGTGGAAGGATCAAACAACTCGATAGTTGACTCTTCAATCTGTTTTCTAGCCGCTTGAATGTCTTGAATGAATAGTTTTGTGGCCCTGCTGTAGGCATTGGCCCAACTTTTTGTTCGCTCGATCTTCAAAGTAGTTGTTCTAAATACTTCCAGAAACCCAAACACTCCTTCGTTGGTAACGGCTTGCAGCCATATCTTATTACCAATATCGATGAAGTGAGTATCCAATTCTGTCGAAATTTCGTCGAGTAAAACCGCCAAGTCAAGGGAAGCATGAAGATATGCTTTCCTTGTACGGAACAACTGTTGTGAATCTTCAATGGCCATTTCCTCCTGTTTGAACTTCAGAGCCAGCATGTACACCGCAAAATACTGGTCGTAACGTTCTTGGATCGAGTCGAATTGATGTTTCTGACTTTTGTACTTGGCCATTAAGGTGTGCACTTTGGAAACCAACTCTCGTACTGGTTGTGGGTCTACTGACATCAAATTGAAGAATGTTTTGAGTAAAACTTCATGTCCATGGGATACACTTTTAAGTAATGGAACGGTTGTTTCTTGATCCAAAATTCCATCATCTGCAAAACTGGGTAAAAGATACTCGGAAAAGGAGCTCATTGTGGCCTTTATTTCCTCCACACGCTTAGGAAGTCGTTCTGCTTCCTGAAGAAGAACACTTGCCCAGCTGGAGATGTTGTGCAATTGCCCGTGCAAGTGATTCATAGAGGCTCGAAAACTGGGAGAATCAAGTGCCGCCTCCTTGAACGTAACAGAAATCAACCTGAAACTCGTCCCTTCGTGGGCCAACAGATCCATTGGTAAATTGTTGGCAGAGGCCGTTTCTGAATTCATTGGTGGCATGGGTTAGTGACTAGAGTGTTTTCCGAGAAGATACGATAAATGTCGCGCGCGGCCGCCGGCCTGGGTGGTTGCAAAACACATACCACAACTATTAGAGTATAGGGAAATGTTGGTGCCAACCGTATGCTTTTCGACTTGTGTGTGGGAGATGACGAAATACACAATGAAGTGGATGTGTGACTTTGGGTGATCCAGCTCGTATAGATCCAATTTTTACCAGTACCTGGCTGGTACACCATGAGGATCGTTCTACACTAAGCCATTGTATACATCATACCGTTGTAGCCAACATACAGCACCCATATATCCAGGACAACCTCATTCTATCTCGCTGCATTAATAAGTCTAATAAGTCTCCGAAATCCGTTTCTCTGCGGGAGATAATTTTTAGGTGTAAACAACGCGCATTAAATCAAAACAGCTTTTCTCAACTGTTTAGAATCATGAAGGTGGAAGAGTTGATTATCGACGGATTCAAGTCTTATGCTACGCGTACGGTGATTTCGGGCTGGGACTCTCTGTTTAATGCCATAACCGGTTTGAATGGATCTGGAAAGTCCAACATCTTGGATGCGATATGTTTTGTGTTGGGAATTGCATCTATGACCACTGTGAGAGCACAGAATCTTCAAGATTTGATTTACAAAAGAGGTCAAGCCGGGGTGACAAAAGCCAGTGTTACTATTGTGTTTGACAACTCGGAGGTATCAAAGTCTCCTATTGGGTTCGAAAATTGCCCCAAGATCAGTGTCACTAGACAGATTATTCTTGGAGGTACTTCAAAGTACCTTATCAATGGACACAAGGCACAACAACAAACGGTTTTGAATTTGTTCCAATCCGTCCAGTTAAATATCAATAACCCCAATTTCTTGATTATGCAGGGGAAAATCACCAAGGTTTTGAACATGAAACCATCGGAAATTTTGTCCTTGATTGAGGAAGCTGCAGGCACAAGGACTTTTGAGGACAGAAAAGACAAAGCTCAAAGGACTATGTCCAAAAAGGAGGCTAAATTGACCGAAATTCGAACCTTGTTGCAGGAAGAAATTGAACCCAAACTTGAGAAACTCCGGTCTCAGAAGAGAACTTTCTTGGAATACCAACAAACACAATCAGATTTGGAAAACCTTTCTAGAGTTTTGGCTGCTTACAGTTATGTAGAAAACTCAAGAATATTTGATGAACATCTGAGGCTTCTTAGTGAACGAGAAAATATAATGAGTGGATTGAATAATGATGTCGATAGAATCAAGATAGAAGTCGAAAACTTAAACAGAGATTTAATTCAGGTAAAAGAACAGAGAGAACAAGAAATGAAGAAAGATGGAAAGATCAAGGAGTTGGAAAAACTGGAAATGCAACTCTCTGAAGAAGTCACCAGGCTGAATACTTCCAAGGATATCACTGAAGACAACTTGGAAGAAGAACAGAAGAAATTGAAAAAGCTTGAGTCCCAAATCTTGACTTTGCAAAGTACCATTGAAAACAGCGATGATCTTTACAAAAACCAAGAGAAGGCATACAAGGATGCTAAGAGCAACTTGGCTTTATTAAAAGATGAGTTCAATAAGAAGGAAGAATTATTGAACAGTTTGTCAACAGGAATTTCTACCAAAGGTTCGGGCTCTGTGGGATACATGGCTCAATTAAAAGAGGTCAAAGACAGGTTGAATGATTCCACCACTCTAATAAAGCTGTCTCAATTGAAAATTGAACATCTAAGCAAACAGTTAAAAGAGGATAAATCAAAATTGAGTTCTGCAAAATCAGAATACGAACAATTGACTAAGGATATTGAAGTGTTCAAAAAAAAGGTAGAATTGAAGGAGCAAGAGTTGATCGAGCTTGGCTATAATCCTCAGAGGGTCAGTGAACTCAAGAATGAGGGGAAGGCTTTACAAAATCACCTCAGCAAGGCTAACACTCAGTTGGATTACTTAAGAAGGGAAGTTGGTAATGTTGAATTTCATTATTCGAAACCATACCCAAATTTCAATCCATCGGTTGTTAAAGGTACTGCAGTACAATTGTTCAACTTACAAGAAGGGCAAGATGAAAAGGCCATGGCATTACAGATTTGTGCTGGAGCTCGATTATATAATGTCGTTGTGGAAAACTCAGACGACGCATCCCAATTATTGGAGAAAGGTCAATTGCGTAAACGTGTAACCATTATTCCATTGGACAAAATTCATCCAAGAACCGTTAACAACGATGTTGTTAAATATGCCAAAACTGTTTGCCCTGGACAAGTTGAAATTGCCATCAACTTGATTGACTATGACAATGATTTGTTGAAGGCCATGCAATTTATTTTTGGCACCACGTTTATCTGTGATTCTCCAGATGTTGCTAAAGCCATTACTTTCGACCCAAAAATTAGATCAAGATCTATTACTTTGGAAGGTGATATTTATGACCCAGAAGGTAATCTTTCTGGTGGATCTAGAAAGAATACTTCCTCGTTATTGATCACCATGCAAAAATTCAATAATGTCCAAAAAGAGGTTAGTGAATTAAACAGACGGTTATCCAAAATCCAAGAAGAATTAGCATACTTTGATAAACTCAGTGAACAAACCAGAGTACTACAGAATGAACTCAATTTGGGTAAGCAGGAATTGGTAATATTGAACAAAAAATTGGATAACAATCAAGCGACAATCATTGTTAGAGACTACGAACAGAAGCAGCAAGAAGTTGAGAACTTGAAACAGAGTATCCAACGAGAGCAAGGGACATCTGATGGGTACAAAAAAGATATCAAGCAGATTGAAATTGATATGAAGGAATTCAACAATGACAAGGGAAGTAAGTTGAAGCAATTGGAGCAAGAGGTTTCTAAATTGAGAGAACAGGTTGTTTCCAAGGAGGAGGATATTAATTCCAAAGAAGAGCAATTCCAAAACATTAGCATTGAATCTGAACAACGTCAAAGTGAATTGGATTCATTAAAGGAATCGGTGGGTATCAGCAAGGGTTTGATCGAAGAAAATTCTGCAAAACTCAATCAAATATCTATCAAAATTGAAGAGCTCAACCAAAAGAGTGTTGAGGTTAAAGCTAAATTGGAAGATGAAAAGGCAAACTTGTTGGGCCTTAACGAAGAAATGAATGAGCTAACTAAGGTCATACAAAATAAGAATGACGAGTTGAATAATGCAGAGTTATCGATTCAAAAGTTGAATCACGATTTGGAAAAATCTAGTGCAGCTACCAAGGGCTTGAAGCATAAACTTGACGAGTTAATCAAAAACTATGACTGGGTTACTGACTCCAACATTGTGAATAAGCTCATACAAGAGTATCCTAATTTTAATGTCGAGAAAAACACCGAACATATTGCCATTTTGGATGAAAAGTTCCAGGATATGAAGCGTAAGGTGAACCCCAACATCATGAGTATGATCGACAATGTAGAAAAAAAGGAAGCATCTTTGAAACACATGATCAGGACCATTGAAAAAGACAAGTCCAAGATCATCAACACAATTGAAAAATTGAACGGATATAAGCGTGATACTTTGAATAGTACATACGCCAAGGTTTCTGTGGATTTTGGTAACATTTTTTCAGACTTACTTCCCGGTTCATTTGCGAAATTGGTTCCTTTGAATGCTGAAGACGTTACCAAAGGCCTTGAGGTTAAAGTTAAGTTAGGTCAAGTGTGGAAAGAGAGTTTGGTAGAATTATCTGGAGGACAACGGTCATTGATTGCATTATCATTGATTATGGCTCTTTTGCAATTCAAGCCGGCCCCAATGTACATATTGGATGAGGTGGATGCTGCATTGGATTTATCACACACTCAAAATATTGGACATTTGATCAAGACCAGGTTCAAAGGGTCTCAATTTATTGTTGTTTCCTTGAAAGAAGGAATGTTTACAAATGCCAACAGAGTTTTTAGAACAAGATTCCAAGATGGTACTTCTGTCGTCTCTGTTTTGTAGTATACAGTGTAATATATAATTAAATACTTCTACGGTCAATCTTAATGTAAACCTTTGATTTTCGCAAAATCAGTACATTTTACATCAAATATAGAAGTACAAAAAAATCATTCAAAACAGAGTCAGAAAAATTATATGTTTCTAAGTAAGTAAAAAACCAGAGCAATTTTCCAAGGTTATAACCATGCTATAATATTTAATGTTTTGCAAAAGGTCTTAAATTACACAATTTGCGGCAATTAGAGTTATTACAGGCACTGGCCGCGTTTGGCGCGACCAAAAAAACTAACCTCATCACAAGCTTCTTATAGATGCTTAGGATATTAAGACTTAGGACTACGCCGGTAGGGCTAAGATGCCTTTCACAAAGCAAATACACATATAGAAGACATGCTGATGAACTAACACCAGAGGAGCTCAAAGCCAAATCATTGTCTTTTCTCAAGGACCTTGATGACATTAGAAACAAGACTTCAGGAACCTCGAAAAATACAACGAATCAATGGAAGGAGACAGCTACTCACGAGGAAGTGAAGCAGATAATTAACACATCCCGAGGGAAACCAAAATTTGTTGACCTAGAGAACAAGGGTTTAAATTTAAATCTTCTGAACAAGCAGTTAGTTGAACAAATCATAAAAAATCTGGAGTACAGAGTCAGCCGAAGACTTGATAGAATTTCCCAGAAGTGGAGAACAAAGTTCTCTGAGATCGTGGAAAGTTTTCCAGATTCGATATTCGAAGGTAAAAAAGGATCTCGAGAGGCTATTATCCAAAGGGAGTTCAAAGACGAATTTAAAAATGCACATATAGCAGCTAGCAGGGCTGGTAAGCCTTTATCCATCGGGGATTTGGTGATCATAGATGAAGGGAGCACAGATTTCTTCCTCGTGGTTGCATGTCCTCGTAGCTTTGATGCCACAAATTACACCTTCATCAATAGTAAAGGTAGAATTATATTTGGGCCCAGCGTGATGATACGATTCAGAATCCCGAGTTTTTTACCAAAACATTTCCATCCAATCTTGGAGAGCATGGTCATGCTAGAAGAAAAGACTTTGGATATCGCACCCATTGGGGTGGTTGATAAAGAGGTCTCAAGGTCTGAGGAAGCTAGACCTGTAGAGCTTAGAAAAAATGGAACCACGAGAAAAACCCTTGAGCATTTGGACAACTCTGCGTTCGAAATCACTGAAGAAGATGAGTTTATTACTGCTCAAACTTCTTCATCTTTGTTGAAGAATAGTGCTGTGAATACGTTCGTTGTTCCACCAAGTGCAAGAGAATTGTACTCTAGTTTATTAACACAATTATCCATTGACAGCATGACCAAATTCAAGAGCATGTCTTTGAAGTTGGAATTGATTCATCGAGCACTACAGTATGATGAATCAGATGCGCTCAATGTGTCACCCAGAATCGTATCAATCTTTCAAATCCTTTACTTAATTCAGGATCGAGGAACTGGTCCGTCGGTGAGTGGATTGAGTCATTTTCGGCAAAAGCACCTCGATTGGTTCAGACGAGACATCGGTAAGGTGTTTCTGCTAAAAGGGGGCGAGGAGGAATCACTGTTGGGAAAGATAATCCGCAAACCAGATAAGCAAGTCGATTATATTGAGAGATCTCAATACGATTTGTCTCTGTACTTTGCCATAATTCTTTTGCTCAGAAAACAGACAAGATTGTGGAAAATCAACGAGCAGAATCTGATAAACCCAGTCACAAGCATCATTATTCTTCCTCTCTCCAACAAAGTTGGGAAGGATGTGTTGGCTAGTAGATTGAAATCAGCAGATGGGAATGTAATTAACCACATTATTAAAAAACTTAATGGCAACACCAATGATCCCAAACCGAAGTTCTATGATGAAACCATTGAGCTTTTGAAAGATTTCATTATAGACAATTTGAGAAATGATTTCGAATTAGAGTCGTTATGTGCCAGCTTGGTCAGAAAAATTGGGCCTCATTTGCCTAGTTATACTGAATACTCTTACGAATATGGAAGATCTAAGGCATATGATATCTTGCAAGCTCTTGGTGAAACTGAATACGATAATCCTGCAAGATGGTCTTGGGGATTAGAGTTGAACAGCATTGGCGATGCCGTCAATAAAGAGTATTACGACTTCCTTCAAAAAAGCCACGAAGCAGGCACTTCAAATTCTTTGGATGATTTCTATGACGAAGATCCTATTAAGGACCACAGAGAGGACTACAGAGAACCAATTTTCTGCATTGACTCAGAGTCAGCGCACGAGATTGATGACGGAATTTCTCTCAAAGAGCACCTGGATAAGTATACGGTGTCCATTCATATTGCCAATCCGACATCATTTATCAAGCCGCGGTCAAATTTGAGTCAAATTGCGTTTAGTAAAGGAACTACTTCATATTTGCCTGAAGGACCCATCAAAATGTTCCCTGATTTCGTCAGTGATCTCAGTGGATTGGGAGTCAATGGCCAGACCACAAGAACGTTTGGAATAGAATACGATATTCCCAAAAATTTCCAAGAAATGGAGTTGAAGAGTCTCCAAAAGAATATCCAGGATTCCGGCAGGATCAAGTTCTACAACACTTACAACTACCCAGAAGGTTACACCTATAAGCACGTAGACAAAATTCTTAGTGGTGAAGTTGCAGACTCGCACTTCGATACTTTGAAGACGTTAAGAGATATAAGTGCTACACTCAAGAAAATAAGAGTAGAGACTGGTGCAGCTCAGGACTTTGGAATGAATAACACTGAATTAAAAGTTCAATATTGTGAAGACTCCAAACCTGATGAGTTTCGGGTTGGGGAAGACGGGTACACCCTCAGAGTCAAAAACGTGGAAATATTTCTCGGGAACCCTGAACTGTCACTCGAATCGACTTTGCTTGTAAGTGAAATGATGATCGCTGCAAACCATCTCACCAGTCGGATTGGACGTCAATTGGGGTTGCCATTGATCTATCGAAACCAGAAGAGAAACCTCAGTGCTGAGATTTTGCAGCAAATGAAGGAATTGTCGGGAGGTGACTTTCATGATCGAAGTCGAGTCCTCCTGTTAATGAACAGTGCTAAGATAGATATGATCAACCAGGGTCATGAATCTCTTGGCTTGGGTAGCTATTCACAAATAACTTCTCCATTAAGAAGATACACAGACATGGTAAATCAATGGATGTTCCAAAGTCATTTCCGTCAAGAAACCTGCGAGCTTAGTGTCAGTAACATTGTTAACCACTTGCAAGCCAAAGAAATCATTAACAAGCAGTTCGATCAAGTGTCTCAGAGATTCTGGAAAGGCATCTTTTTAAGAGAATATTTCCGGATAAGAAATGAAATTGGCGCAGCCGATGAGATGTCATTCAAAGTGTTCCTCGGGAAGCATTTGAGTAAGGATAAGTTACAAATTGCCTTGGAAAACTTTTCCAATTTCAAAACAGTGTTGAAAATAGATGAAACAGTACCATTTGATATGACGACCGTTGAACTTAATGCTCTGGGTAATCTTGATATTACCCGAATTGATTTCATTGAAAATGAATTAATCTTTGAGCTTGTAAATAGCGCATAACCCGTTATGCGGTACCTGTAAATAGAGTTAATATTAACATGCTGGAGCAGCAAAAACTTTATATAAACCTGGAATTAAGAATCTACGTGGGGGATAGTTCCGTATAGGTTCGCAAACTTTTGCGGCGCTCGAACAAAAAACACCGTTGGCATTCGCGGAACCGGACGAACAGAAAAAGCCGCTTGAGGTGAAATTGGTAATGCAGCTATGGGTAAGAGATCTTCAAAACAAGAAAAGAGAAATGAAATTCTGTGTTGTTACCGGCGATAGATGCAGCCAATGAATGAAACCATTGCTTACTGGCAGCCGTACAAGCAGAAGTCGGAGCTACCAGTTTCAAATGTTCCTCTGTAATTGAAGTTCTCGTCAAGATGAGTTACCTAACGTGGATCTACAACAAACACCGACGAAAATTGATACATTATTGTATTCAAGGCAGCAGATAATCGAGTACAAAGAGAAGGATAACTTAACCTATTCAACTCGCATTAAGTCAAGATACAGACCCATTCTATTACAATAGTACCGTTAATGTGGCCCTTAAAGGAGTTGAGTACTTCTATTGTTTAAAGGCGATCATCGGAAATATTGTTAGCTGCAGTGCTATTGTGTGTGCCCCTTTTCCATCCAGTGGTTATGATTGAAATTCGGATCTGGAACGACTATGAGGTCAGACACAGGTTGTAATTACTATAATGCTACGTTATCTAGATCTCGCTCGTACCCATGGCGAAACTAAAAATGTTCGCCTAAAAGGTTCCGCTTGCGGAAAAAATGAAAAAGCTGGATACGCCAATTATCCGCACCAAGGAAATCAAATTCTCACTCATTGTACTGTACTAATCGGTAGCAAGACAATATGACATTATGTATAAATAGATATTAAAAAAATACATTGCTTCAAATCTATTGCGTGGGCTCAGGACTGCAATCCAAAACAGGTCCCCCATGCGTTAAAAGCTTGGGTACTCTACGAACATGAAGATCCTATTCGCGCAAAACGCCAGGTGTGTAAAGTCACAATAGTAAGGCCTAAAACGGCACGGCCCGCGGCCTAGTTGGTCAATATTGTAAATATTCGCCCGTAGATAGACAAGATTTCCGGGAAAGGTTTCCAGGCCCACCGGCCTCAACGCTATCTCCCACGCACGCAAATTACTTTTGGACTAATTTGCGAATAGTCCTGTTTCAGATTTAGAGATACTACAACAGGGAATGTAAATGCAAGACGTCAGCAACTAGCAAACGTGTCTTGGGACCCCCTTCAAGCTCTAGAAGCATCAGGTGTTAGTTCCAAAAGAGAATTCACTCAGATATCACGCAAATCTAGACATTTGGTCATGGTAAATGTCTCATTGGGAACAGGCGAACAGGCGCGATAGGGAGATTCACACCAACCTGAAAAGATGGCTTATACTGGGAGTTGTTTCTGCCTCTGCCTTGTCCATGGGTTGGGCTTTTACAATTAACTCACTCACGTTTTTTTTATAAATTATTTGTTGAGGCTTTCATTATCATGCAGTACTTCGAAGGACTGAAATCGCCGATCTACGACATCAGATTAGTAGCAAGTCTAACCAAGAGGGGAGATCTCGTAAGAATGCCAATACCAACGTGGACTAAGCCAAGCTAGGAGGTATAAAGCAGATGATTACTAATATTCTTTGAACGAAGACTTATCTTCATGCGTGTAAATTGGGTGTGAGATTTATTAGAATCGTAGAACCAATTATAGAATTCCGTGAAAAAGAAATGATTTCACCATGGTTTTTTTTTTTATTGGTCGCGCAGTAAAACTTGGCTTATTTTATTTTATTTCTAATCATTTATGCATGCAGCTATTTTGCTGGCTCAACTCCTAAATCTATCTTGCAACCTATAAAAAGAACCAAATGCCCACTTTCTTACTGCCATACTTTCACTCGCTTAAAGATCAAGTATGAAATTTACCAACGTTTTGTCTACCGCCATTTTGGCTAGCTACGCTGTCGCCAAAGATGTCGCTTGTTTAGTAAACGGTGAAGCTGTTGGAGTTGTGGATCTTGACACCGGTGTCTGTCCATTTACCATTCCACAAAGATACCCTGTTGCCTTTGACTTTGTGTCTTCAGATGAATACGATGTTACCTTCTACTACGCCGTTGCCAATTCCATCAAGTACTTCAACCAAATTGCCGATGCTGGTAGAACCATCTCCATCCCAGCTTCAATCTTATACGGTTTACCAGCTACTCCTTGTTTCCAAGTTCACTTGGACCGTACTCCACCTTCTAACTCTACTGCTGCCATCAGAAGAAGATTGTTGAAGCAAGTGGAGATGGTTAAGAGAGCTGAGGTCGATGACTTCATTGCTACTGCTGAAACCACTGACGGTACTGCCATCGATGGTGTTACTTTCGAAGTTGTCGACCTTTCTTCTTCTTCTGTTACTGCTACCGGAACCGGTGTCGGATCTACTGGTATTGTCACCGAAACTGACGTTGCCACCACCGTTATCACCATCACCACCTGCTCTAACAACGCCTGTGGTGAAGCAACTGTTTCAGCTACTGCTTCTGAAGTCGTCACCACTGTTAACGAAGAAGTCACTTCTTACACCACTTACTGTCCATTGACCACTGTCATCACCGTCACTTCTTGTTCGGACGATGCCTGTGCCACTTCTGAAGTTCCAGTGACCCCATCTTTGACCACTGAAACCGTTGAAGGTGAAGTTACTTCTTACTACACTTACTGCCCATTGACTGGTGAAACCACCACCACTGAGGTTGAGACCACTGTGATCACCATCACTTCGTGCTCTGAAGACAAGTGTTCTACTTCTGAAGTGTCTGCCACTCAAGGTCCAGTCACTACCACTGTTGCTGGTGAAGAAACCATTTACACCACCTGGTGCCCAGTTACCGGTGAAACTACTGCTGAAACTACTACTGCTGCTGTCAGCACTGGTGAAACCGTTGCTGCTGAATCCACCACCTTGGCTACTTCTGCTGCTGCTGCTACTTCTACCTCTCCTATCAACACCTTTGAAGGTGCTGGTAACAAGGTTGGCTCTTCTCTCTTGGCCGTTGCCTTAATTCCATTGGCCGGTTTGTTCATCTAAGAGGTTGACAGAGTTTCTTGTATTTCAATTACTTCCTCTCGGATTTTCCTTTCATCATTGCATTTATTCCCGAGCCACTGGCTCATTCCTTTCGTGGAATATTTTCGTCACCGGTTGGTGTTGTTTGATTTTTGTACTATATTTTCGGTTAAAAGTCTGTACTATTTTTTCGGTTAGTCTAATAGATCCCCCTTTGTAATGGTGTACATGTAGTGAATAATCATTTGAGAAATTATGTTGATGGTGGTTGAAAGTGGCTGCAAATTTTGGTCGGGCCACGACACATGGCCTGGGGCAGATCTGTGCATGGCCCAAAATTAAACTTCACAATTGAAACGAAGGCATCAAATAATGCACGACCTCACCTCAAATACTCGTCACTATTCCTTATTAGACAGAGCTTATCATCGTGTATCCTTCCGAAAACTAGTAGTTAAGCGCAGAGAAGGAGTCAAAGAAGGCAAGCATTTGACATTTCACATGCCTGTTGTGCACTACTCCTTCCGAATTTCGGTCGTATGCGGTGCATTACTGTCGTAGGCCCCACACGCTCTTCCACTGACAGCTGCTGTGGTGGTCGATTGGCTAATCAAATACCTTGATCAAACATGTAAATTCCCAGCTGCGAACTCGTTTAGCACTTCAGCCATTGTCGCAGGAATGCCCACGAGGCCAGGCAAAAATAGTGGTATCCCATACCAGCCCCTATCCATCACGTCTCAAGCCGATTGGCGGAGCCCGGCGCTTCGGTCGTGTAGCGAATGCGGTTCCCCTGACGATCGATTTGACCATCGTCTGGACCGCCTGAGAGTTGAGGGATGAGAATTAATTTGGATCTAGGAGCTGGGAGCTGGGAGCTGGGAGTTGTGAGAGTTAAGAGAAACCTGGGAGGCACCCTATTCTCATCCAGCCAGGCCCACAACCATTCCCGACTCATCTCTCCAATTACTCCAGTCGCTACCACCTCACAACCATTTACTCCTTCCACCGAAATTACGCGCGTTTTGTTTTGGTTTCTATCCGAATCGTCTCCGATTAAGTGCTACACGCATTGTTTGCAAGCGTGTTTGGCGACGCAGGCTGGGTTTGCCGAGTCCTCACACCTTAATCAGCCATTGTCTTCTGCTTTCTGGCAGGGGCTCATGCGTATACCATAACATTGGCATTTGTCCTGACGAGGTTTGTTTTGGTTGCGGTGGTGGTGATTTAAATAACCCCTGTCCCCAGTCTTACCAACTTCAATTCTGCTGAATTTCGTTCTTTCAAGGCCAACTCTTTACATTCCTTTCTTTATCTTGATGAGATTCTCCACCTTCGTTTGTTCTGCCATTTTGGCTGCCACCCTGGTTATGGCCAAAGACGTGGTTTGTGTCGTGGGAGATGAAGCGGTTGCTACCGTCGACCTCGACACCGGCGTTTGTCCGTTCACGCTTCCTGCCGATCTCCCAGTTGTGTGGGACTTTGAGTCGTTGGACGATTATGATGTTACCGCCTACTACGCGTTGCTCAATGCTACCAAATATTTCAATAACATTGCTAAAGCCGGTAGAGATATCGAAATTCCTGCCAAGTTGATCTACGGAGGAGGCCCGGTTCCGTTGTTCAGAATCGACGAGACTAAAACCCCAGCCACCAACTCCACTGCTGCTTTGAGAAGAAGATTATTGGGTAAGACCATTTACGCCAGAGACGAAGAATCTGATACCATCGCGTATTTGGAAACCTTGGACGGAAGCTCGGTTTCGGCTGTTGAATTCTCGGTGGTCGACGTCAGCGTGGCTTCCTCGCTCGACCCTTCGGCCGACCTCACCTCGACTGTCACCGATGCGGAAACTACCGTCATTACCATCACTTCCTGTTCCGCCAACAAATGTTCTACTACCGCGGTGCCAGCCGTGGCAACTGTCACCACTGTCACCATTGACGATGAGGTTACTTCTTACACCACTTATTGCCCATTGACGGCTGAAGAAGCAGCGGCCGATACCGTCACCGACATTGAAACTACCGTCATCACCATCACTTCTTGTGTTGACAACAAGTGTTCTACTTCTGCTGTCACCACCGGTTTGACCACTGTTACCGAAGAAGAAACCATCTACACCACCTACTGTCCATTGACTGCCGAGGAGTCTACTGAAGATGAAACCTCGACTCTCTACGTGACTTCCTACGTTACCATCACCTCCTGTGGTGAGGCTGGGTGTACTCCAACCTCTTTGGTTGAAACCGTCACCACTGTTACTATTAACGGGGTGGAAACTGCCTACACTACGTTATGCCCTGTCACCGCTGAAGAAGCCACTGCTGTCACCTCTGCTACGGCGGTGGCATCGTCTTTGACGTTTTCGCCAATTGTGAACTCGACCGTAGCCGTCGTCAATTCCACCACCGCCGCTCCAGTCGGGTCTTTGGCTGCTGGCGCTGCGTCCATTGTGTGCTCCGGTGACAGCTGTGATACCACTGTTACTGTGCAAGCCACCGTGACTCTCTCTACATCTTTGGAAGCCGGAGCTACCACCGAAGCTGGTGTGTCTACTGTTGAAGCTGGTGCAAACACCGGTGTCACTTCTGTGTTCGCCGTGGTTATCGCTGCTTTGGCTTGGTTGATCTAGTTAGACAATTTGGCTGCCTGTTAATAACTAGGTAGTCATTCGAGCAACAGGTATTTGGATAATTATTGTATACTATGGTCTTGTCTGAACCCAGTTCGGAAGAAGATTTGTACCATACTTGTGAACTATATTCTTGGAAACTCCTGCTATTCGTATTAAAAATAATATCACTGTTCAAATCAAAATATTATGGCTGGTTTAGAGCTCGTAGACAAAATCATGTAGATCTAGAGCATTTAGACCGTCATATGCTGGTTGCTAACTCACACATTGAAATATGGTCTATATGGGCCAAGGCTTGGCGGTTCCAAGGCGCGTGGCGAGCCTGCTTGGCTAAATCTGCCTCATCAACTCTAAATCAGCTTTAGGGGACTTCCAAATCCAGGCGTGACAGCCAGCAATTGACAAGGAAATATTAGTCCGCCTCAGCCAGAAGAGATCTCTACAGAAGGTTTAAATCTGAATTGGGAGATTCAGTCTCCGCCTTGACTTTGGGGTTGGTTGCTGTGTGATGGAAGTGCCAGAGTAGATCAAGACAATCACCATCTGCTGGCCTCAGGTCTAAATGTGAGTAGGGGGATTTACCTTGCATATCGAGACAATGTACCGATCGGCGTAACAACTGACGCATGACAACCAAATGATCGGCCGCAGTGCGGGTGCATATAGAAAAGTTGGATGGGGGAATGTGACCGCTTTCGCGCAAAGAACCCGCAAACAGCTCGCAAAGTTCTGGGCCACTGCATGAGTTGCAAAATATTATTTATTCCAGCACCAACATTTACTAAATGCAAACTAAACAATTTTTTGGAGGTATCTATTCCACCACTCATAACCCTCGCAGTCCGTGCAACTAGTGAATGAATGACCCAAGTTGGGTTTCAAGGGCTCCGAGATCGTCCCTCTTCGTGAAAAGGTTGCTATTGAAATATATCTTTAGCCGTATACTAGTGCACGCGGTTAAAGCCCCGTAGCCGCAAATCACCTGCTGCCAATCCAACAAAAGCATCCGCTTCCAGTTGCTGACTTTTTCAGTTAGATATCAATAGCTTCTTTGCACATAGATTTTCTTGCGTGAAGAATTCCAGCATGGGGGTAGTTTGAGCCGGTTCAAGACCGACGAGGGGTTACGGATGGATATCCCACCGCGTTGGTTTCGTTTGATTTTTGTTGGTCTGACCCTGCAATTCCAGCTTGGCATGGAATGCACATATATTTATACGAATTTGATCGGAGAATTCCTTCTCTTGTCTGTCAACAGGGCCAAGAAGTTTTAGTACCGGCTAAAAACGAAATCTGTCGAGCATTCCATAGAGATAATTCATGAAGTAAGCCAGGAATTTTATTTGTGGCTTCTTCAACCACGTTGAAGATAATAATTGTTAGGGTTTCTAAAACCACATTAAAAATTATCTTATGGTTTCTTAAACCACGTTGAAGATAATAATTGTTAGGGTTTCTAAAACCACATTAAAAATTATCTTATGGTTTCTTAAACCACGTTGAAAAATATGGTATGGTCTATGGACCACGTTGTTACCTAGAGGGATTTTGAAGGATACCTTTTGGCAGTTCTGTGGTGAATGATTTGTGTAGGAGAATAACCCCGTGATCCCACGAACCAATTATGGATGAAGACCAGAAGCCAGATAAGAGAGAGTTAGTAAGCACAGTCTTGCTGAAGTAGGAAGCGTAGCGTGAAGAAGGCAACGTAGTAGCCGAGCAGATTAACTAGTGGTCAAAGCACATCACGCTAGACCACAACTCGCGCTGCGAACTTGAGAATCGTCTTCGCACTTCATCTGAACAGACACACCACAAATGGCCGACTTGGAACTACTGCAGCTCTCGTACGTAACGACCAAGCACCACAGCTTCAAGAGCTCCACCAAGGTAAAGCCCTCGAACAAGCGGTTCAAGCCCGCTCGGCAGCTCATTTCCGATGAAATCAAATACCTTCAAACCAAAAGCCTCAAGTTCGACACCCCAACCCTCACATCAATCACGGCTCCACCAACATTAAAGCCCCTGAAAAAGTATTGTGATATCACCGGCTTGGAGGGAAAATACCGTAGTCCCTCGAATAACTTGAGATTTTACAACGTGGAAATTTACCAGGAGGTGATCAGACATATGCCTCCGGGTTTGGACCAAGAGTACTTGAGTTTGAGAGGGGCCAACGTCATTTTGAAGTAAAATTGTTGTTATGTATTAGAGTAGCGATGTGTTTATACTTAATAAACTTTATGATATGTATCAGAGTACCGTACTTATAAACTTTTCGTCAAGCGTCGTTCCAGTCATTGACTATCTTCTTTATGCTCTTGTCAAACACTTCGTTCTGCAACATGCCCTCGATGTCGCCAGACGAATCAATTTCCAAGAATGGGTTACATATCGTTTTCACGTACGCCTTGTGCACCAGAAGAAATAACGTCCTTAATGTAACCATTTTAGATTCCTCTTGGTTCAAATGAGTCTGATTGTTGAACCCAATGATGATCTTTAGCCCCGTGTTCGACTCATACCCATAAACCGAGACGTCGTCATACACGACGAGAAGCACTGCTCCGTTGCGCACATCTGCTTCTTGTTGTTGTTCTCGTATGCTGATGGATGCTGGAGATGTGATTATGTCCAACGCCATGTGCGAAAGAAAGTTGTACTTGAGAAAGTTATTAGCATTTATGGTGTCTCCTTGTTTGGTGTCCAAGTCAAACGATTGGATGTAGAGCGGCTTGTCGTCTCGGGAGATAAAGGAAATAAAGCAGATTCTTTTATCTTCAAACTCGGCCATTTGAGTATTTGATCCAAATATTGTTGCGCGCGGTGTATTTCACGATTGACACTTTTATCTCATATCCTATGACTCAAATGTCTCCATCCTTGGATAAGGTCGACGACTTCTTGTCCCAGCTCTCACAGCTCTCACAAGAGAGGTTATCGGAGGACCAAAATCGCCAGCAAGCATTGGAGAGGAACATCCAGCTGTTGAGGCTGCTGTCATCTTCTCCTCATAAGCGACTTGACTCGTTTACTCCTTCAAAACCCGCCTACACCGACGTCCCGCTGTTGAAGTTCAACAGAGATAAGCGTTTAGGGAATACGCCTCCCCCCAAACCACAGAGACCAAAGCCAAACCTTCAGGAGTCTCGGGATGAGTCTCCACCACCACTACTTCCCAGAAGAAGGGAGGAAACTCCACCAGCTTTGCCCCGACGCCGGGACGCTTCAGAGGACGAACAAACACCACCATTGCCACAAAGAAGATATTTGAAGACACCTCCACAAAAGCCTTCTCAGAAACCAGGAGACTTTACCATAGACTTGGTCAAACCAGTACTGGCCCCAACAGCACACAAAATCAAACCCTTGGCTTCCAGGGGCTCTTCCAACCAAAGAGAGGTTTCAGATAGTCAGGAGAAGAGATTCAGGTCATTTGCTGAGGTTGAAAACTCTATTAAGGGAGAACCTGCCAAACCTGCCAAACCTTCCAAATCGGATGGGTTAAGTTCCAGTATTTCTCCTAGTTCCGCTACCTCAGGTGTCGTCGATGCTGTAGCTGCCAGTCAGAATTCAAAGCCACTTGGAGAAAAACCGGTGATAGCTGCTAAGTTTGTTCCTCAGACCGATGAAGTTGAAGTGGTTTCTCCCACCCGTGGTATACGCTCGACTTCATGGATTGACAGTGCCCAGAGTCGGTCTCCAATAAGAAATAGATCTCCTGTGACGCCTATAACTATGAAGCCGAAACCTCAGGTGAAGCCCAAGGTAGAAGCAAATTTGGAAACCAAAGCAACCCCTAAGCCTGTAATAATCAAACCAAAGCCCATAGTGGAAACGTTTACGAAGCCTTCCTATGATAACTATAAGCTGAAAGATAATGAACCTCTTTTGAGCCAACTTGCAAAGATGAAAGATAAACCCAAGCCTGTGCCCAAGCCTAAACCAGCTGATTTAGCCAAGTACGATGAGAATACCACTACTGAGTTGAAAACACAATTGACTAAGCTTGCGTCTAACAAGACCAGTTCCCAACCTATAAAGCCCATAAAACCATCGGTGATGAAGTACAAAGAGCAGGATACAAGCTTACTAAATTCCCAGATCAGCAGACTCGGGAAGCGTACGGCTTTGGAGTCGGCTCCTGTGGATTTTAAATCGCAGTTGAACTCAATTATCAGAGTTACCACTGCTCCTCAACTAGGAGGTCCACCAGCTACAAAACTCCATCAACTAGAAAGAAGTCAAAGTTTTCCCATAGAGAAGAGACCCGACACCGAGTCCACAAGCAAGTTGACACACCCACAGAAGTCTCGTGCTAAAGGACCCAAGAGACGTTTGCCCAAGAACCTTAATAGAGGCACCAGTATGCCCTCCAGTGCTGAGGCCAAGAAGTTCCCGCCGCCTACAAACAAGGACTCTACTCTTGAAACAAAGAAGGCCTCCACTCCCGAAACCAAGAAGGTGCCGCCGCCTATAAATAAGGCCTCCAAGCCTAAGCCCAAAACCCAACCCGTAGAAGACGTTAAAACCTCCCTTCAATTCAAAGGAGAAGTATTCATATAGACAGCTAAGCAAGCAAGAACGCGAATTTTCACCAGCTTTTATCATATTGTGTAGTCCCGCACAAAATCTTACTTCAACACAAAGCATGGAACAGATAACTGAAAAGGTTAACGACGTGATTGCGGTGATTCCTCCCAAGTTGGAGCAGTTGCAGCAGTATTTCAAGCACCATTTTGTTCAGGACGTGGAGTCTTATATCGATGAATTCAAGTCTCTCGACTCTGATCAGGTACTCGAATCTTTCAAACAGCTCAAAGTCAATTCTGTCACCGTGACTATTTCCATCGTGGGGCTCACCACGCTCTTTGTACTTGGACGTTTGTTATTTGGAGGTTCTTCTGCCACCTCGGAAGAGAAACCCAAGAAGAAAAAGAAGAAGACATCAAAAGCTAAGAAGGCCAATAAACAGATTCAAGACCTCTTGGACAATTTTGAAACCACCTGGGTTCCACAAATCAATGATTATTTCAACGACTACAAGACAATGAAACCTGAAGATGCCCAGTACAAGTACAAGTATTTCCAGGAAATGTTATTGAAAGAATTATTCAAGTTGGATGAAGTTGACACCTTGGGAAACCCTGTCATCAGGGAAAACAGAAAGAAAGTCATCCAGTTCATTCAGGACCACCAGAAAAGATTGGATGCGTTCAAGAAAGAAGTGGATTTGTAGATTGCACTACCATATACAATAATATAACATAGTATCAACTTTCAAACTCTTCTGGAGTAAGACGCCGGCCACCCTTCACTCCATACTCAGCAATTCCCAGTGGAAATGGATCAAATACATCGGTGAAAAGCGGCAACTTATCACCCAACCAAAGGGCCCTGTTGGTGTGGTCCAAGAGGTCGTCCCCAGATTGTGGATGAATTAATACACTCAAGCTGCCGTGGTTCAATTGAAACCAACTAAGAACCCTGATGAATATTTCGGGACGGCACACGTCAACCTCCCAAAACTGCGTTGGATGAGGCCCTATGATCTGGTCGTTGGGCAACTTTTTGACGATAACAGATCCGTCTTTGCCCTCTTTTGTAAACTCAGCTAGAAATTTGTCCCGCAAAAAGTTCGATTCTGACAATGATTTTTTATTGTGGGCAAAATAGTAGACATGGAAGTCGTAGTACTTAATGGGGTACTCGTACGAAAGTCCGAGAGTGGATTTGGTGGCACTCGAAGGGTCCTCGGGGTTCAATTTTGTTAAGTAATCCATGAGAACAGGAAAAGTGTGGAGTTGATTTTTGGAATCTCAATTTCCACAATTTTCTATCACCAGCTGAAGAGCCTTACTCAACCACCACCAGGAAAAATGCGTGCTTTGTGCCAAAGCTAATTTACAAATTGCAAATAAAATGTTTCTGACAGGTTGGTGGACACAAAAAGGTTAGTGGACACAAACAGGTTACTGGGGGTTTAGGCAAGGTCATATATTTTATGGCTGCAAAATTAGTATTTAGATGCCCAAGTCTTTCTTGACTAAGGCTTTGCAAATTGGGTGATAATTGTCGTTGGCTTCAAACGTCTTTATTGCAAAGTCCCGGGAAATATGTTTGGCTAACAACCGGTAACCTGGTCTAACGTACTTCATTCTCCCCACCGTGTGCAACCAGCTTGCGAATCGTTGCACTGTGGTATCTGTTTCGGAATAAGAGCCGTATTTGATCAAAAGACTGCTGGTGTTGAAGATGATTTCAAAGTTCTGGCTTTCACTGTAATATGGATAAACATCAGGGAATACTCTTACCAACAAAGGATCAACATCCGTGGAATCAAGTTGTTTGGAGAGATTTCCAAGGAATACCAAATGTTGGTTGGCATCAAAACTGGCAAAGTCCTTTTCTTGGTCAAAAGTGGCTTTAATCAAATCCACATCACCCTTTACAAAGGAAGAAATCCACTTATCAGCCAAATTAGTGCACTCATCTACCATACTGGTGTCGAAATTTTGATATTCGGGCAAACCAGGTGCAAAAAGCCATGCTTCAAAGTCAATAGAATCTAATACCTCTTGTTTCCCCTTTGGGACAAAAAACTCATACAACAGGTCAATGAATTGGAAGGAATCAATGGACTGGTACCGGAACTTTTTGAAGTAGAAAGGAATAAAGTCGTCAAACTCCTTAGTCCCTCCGAGCTTGTTCTCAAGGTAATAAAGGAAAGTGAACCCTTTATCGTAAGGAATTCTTGAGTAGAAGTCATCTGGATCTTGATTGGTGAGATTCCATATCAAAGAAGTCGATTCCACAGCCAAATCAGGAATGGTTTGAGCTAATTCACTCCAACCAAGATACGCTGCAAAATGCCTGTACTTCTCCCCATACTCCTCGTAATCTTGCCTTCCACTTCTTTTGGCCTTTATTGCGGCAATCGCTCCTAAGATTCTTCTTTCAAAGTATACCGTCCAACCTTCGTTGAGCCAAAAGTGCTCCCATGAACAGTTTGTGACCAAGTTTCCAGCCCACGAATGGGCCAATTCGTGTGCAAGCACTTTCACTTGAGACCTGTCCTTGCAAAGTAAGGTTGGGGTTGCAAACGTGATGTTTGGATTTTCCATACCACCATACGGAAATGTCAGCGGTAAGACCAACACATCGAACTTGGACCATTCGTATTTAAAAGTCAATTTTTCTGCCACTTGAATAAAGTCTTCCATGTCCTGCTCAAATTCCCATTGACATTCCTTGATCTTGGGTTCTTCTGAATATACCAGTGATCTAGGACCAATTGGAGCGGAAACAATGTTACCTGAGGCAATGGCCACCAAGTAGGATGGGATTGGAATGGGCTGGTTGAAGTAATAAACATCCTTTTCAATGGTTTCCTCCGGTAACCCAGACATTAACACCTTCAGAGGCGAATATACCTTGTATTTAAACGGAGACTTGGCTCCTGGAGTGTCGAAGCATGGAAATAAGGATCGAGCGTGTATCGGCTGGCACTGGGAAAACAAGTAGGGGCCAGTATCACCATTTATAAATTGAAGTGCCGTACACTTTTCTGTGGTGGCATAGGTTATAGACACAGAAAACTCTGAGTCGACAATGGTCTCCAAGGAGATTTCAAGTGGAGATCCAAAAGGTTCAGATATGGGAAGCATCGTGAATGGAGCTGACTTGTCGTTAACTGAAACCCCTTTTATATCCAAGTAAGAACAGTCTAAAGTCAATTTTGACACCCGTTTTGAAGCAAACTTTAAAACGTAAGTCACCAGGCCAGAAACAGTTTTGTTGTCGAACGACACCACAAGGTCTAAGTTGCTTGACACTATATTCACGTCATAGTAGTTAGAAAGCGTGCAAGGGTCCAATTCTGGGGAAATGGCAGGTCTTTTATGTTGAATGGCTTCTCTTCCTGTCATGTCACAATTAGTTATTCTAGGTGCGAAGTTTCAAATTGTAAATCAATGTATTGAGAGTCTATCTTACAATAAATATTATCATGCGGTTGGGATTGGTTCAGCTTCAGCTTGAGGCTGCTTCTTCTTGTGTCTCTTCTTCGAAGCCTCGGCCACTAACTCCTCAAAAACACGGGCTTCTTCGGCCTCATCATCAGTTCTGGTGGTGGAGCTGAACACTTCGCCAATTAAGCGTAACCCTTTGGCTCTGGCGATTCTCTTTTCAAGAGGAACCTCCTTGTCGTACAACAAGTTGTCACAAACCGCCCGTACTGTCAACTGGATCTCAAAACGTGACCCAGACCACGCAGCAGCAAGCACTTTACCCATCAAGTACTGTTCCATTTCAGCGAATTCCTCAGGTGTATGCTTCTCGGGAATTTTTTCTTCCTTAACAGCTGCAGAAGCAGAACCGTCGCCAGAATGTTCTCGTTGCTGTTGCTGTTGCTCCTGCTCCATATTCACTTTCATTTCTTTGAGCTTCAGTTCAAGAAGAGTTACCTCGTCTTCAGCAGCTTTAGTTTCTTCCTCAGCTTCTTGCTTGATCTTTGCTTCCTCTTCAGCTTCCTTCTTGGCATGGAACTCATTATCCTCTTGCATCTTTGTATACTCTTGCATAGTCAGCTGAGCGTCCAAGGCACTGGTGATAGTCTTAAAAGTGTCTCTGACAACCCCACCTTTCTCTTTCACAGACCACCAAAGACCACCAAGCCCCAAGAAGGTCTGGTTCTTTAAAAATATCTTCAGCTTCAACTTGTAGATTGATCCAATAGTGTGTAATATCTCAAGCCCAAAGCTCTCCATTTTCAAAGACTCGGCTTCGTACTTCAATTTGGTTTTGAAGGATTCAGCAATATCAGCAGCCATGTCTGTCTCAGTGAATAGTGAAAGCCGGTTTACCAATTTGGTGGTCAACTCCTGTCTCATTTCGATCTTCTTGACCCGGCACTCTTCTTCATACTTTTCTAGTTCTTCTTTACGTCTCTTTTCCTCCTGTTCTTTCTTCGCTAATTCAGTTGCATTGGCAGCCTCTGCGCTTTCCAAAAACAATTTGGAAGCCGACCCCGTAGTTTCTGAACTCGGCTGGTGGTGAGTAAACTCAGTTGTGGTTGTGGCTGTGGCTGTGGTGTTTGTGGCAGCGGTAGGTTCTGTGGGTTTGGTTTCAGATAACTCGGCTGATTTGGATAATTCTTGGAGCAAGGATAACTCCCCAATCCAATCTTTGAAAGCCTCTCCTCCAAAGATCATCAGGAAAAATTCAGAAGGATCCTCAAACCCTTCGGTCGGCACGCTTTCCTGTTTACCATACTTATCATATTTGGCTCTTAAAGAGTCGTCACTTAAAACCTGATACGCCTCCCCCACCTCTTGGAACCGAGCGGCGGCTTCTGGGTCATTAGGATTTTTATCGGGATGCAAACGGATGGCGGCCTTTCGATATGCTTTCTTGATGTCCAAGGCAGTGGCCTCAGGCTTGATGCCCAACAAATCGTAGTATGTGGTGTCAACTACCATAATAACTAGCTAAAAAAATGTGATTATCACAGACATGCGAGAAGAGCCAGTGCGCAAAAAATATACACGACTTTGCATTCAACTATTTACAAGACCCTAGGCAGAATAATACACTTTTCTCAAGTCAATGAGCTTCTTTCCCCGACCACCGGCCAAGTCCTGCAAGCCTCTCTGTTTGGTGAGAGCCTCGACAAATCCTTTCACCACATTCATGGGGTTTCTCAGCTTATAGATCTTTCCTCTCAAGTCTTTGATACCAGCTGCTTGACACACCTCGAAGATCTTAGAGTTCACCCGGAGACCAAACCCGGCGGGCGCGGATTGGAGGAACAACTTCACTGCATGGTACTTGTAGTCAATGTCTCCCAAAATGGTTCTGTCTTCATACCGTTGCACTGGAGCCAAGTTTTTCACTGCATTCCAATGAGCTTTTACCAAGGCGGTTCTCATCCCATCACGCGACTTACCTTCTCCCAAGCCCACCATTCCATTTCCGTCTCCCACCACAGTCAAGGCAAAGAAGTTGGGGATTTTTCCCTTGGAGGTTTGACAACTAACTCTCTTCATCACCACTGGCCTCACGTATAATCGTTCAATGTACCGTTTGTCCAACCCCGTTAACTTGGACAACCCTTCAGACACCCCACGGGACGTTGCGAAGTTGTCCTTTCGAGGACCTTTGCCGGGGCTGAATCTCAACTTTAAGTCTGAGCGATCGGGTGCTTGCACCTGAGGAATGTTGGGATATGGAGTCTTATTCACAGCTTGATTGGGATACAAAACCGGCTCATCCCACTTGGGATCGGTCTTGGAATAGTCTGTGTTTTGGAGTCCAAGCTTGGAAAGGGCGTTGGGACCTTGTTTGGTTAATTTCAAGATAGTGTCAGGTTCCACGAGGGACTCGGTGATTTTGATGCTTTGAAGAAGCTCGGGAGTGTAGAATTTCGACAAGTACGCAATGTGCTCTTCGGCCCGCTTGGTAGACTGCCTGGCCATAGGGCTGAAGCTTAAGCTCCGTATAAGCTGGGGACCAATCGAGCTCTTCACCGTCAGAAACATGTTCTCAACTGAAAAAAATTTCTACGATTCTACATTGAAACTTTTTCGGTGGTGCGGGCGCGTGCGCCGCCCAGGATTCCTCTATAATAGTCTATGATCTAACAACATCCTTTTCCAGACTCAGCCACATGGCCGGCCTCAAGAAGCTCATCAAGCGGGTCCCCGGCTTCTAACTTCACCACCTTATCAGGATTCAAAACTGCGTGCGGGTCCAACAGATACTTGATTTTTCTCATCAAGTCCACCGCCGGCTGGCCTAGTTCCACTGGTAAAAATCTCCGTTTTCCTACCCCAACCCCGTGTTCTCCTGTGCAAGTCCCTTCAAACTGAAGGGTCCGTTCCACCATTCGGTCCACCGCCGCCTGGGCCTTCCCATAGTCCTTTTTGTTGTACAAAAGCAAAAAATGGCAGTTTCCATCTCCAATGTGGCCCATGGTTGCGAATTTTCCTTTGAATCCCAGACGGTTCAAATCATCATGAGTTTCGGAAATCACATCGGGGAGATTTGAAAGCGGCACAGCGATGTCGGTGGTCCAACACTGGACGTCATTCGGGTCGTCCAAAACCTTTTGACCGTGTTCAATGGTGGAAAAGAGCCCATTTCGTCTAGCAGACCAAAGTAAGGCATTTTCCTCCTCCGAGGTGGACAGCTCAAACTTCACAACTCCATTGTCTTTGGCGATTTGTTGCACGAGCTTTGTGTCTTGGTGAATCGATTCTTTGGTGGGCCCACCAATCTTCAACAAAAGCGTAGGCTTCTCAAGAAAAACTTTGGGCCGGCCCTTGGCATCGGTGATACCTCCAGCATTCACAAACCCCACCATGGTGGTATCAAGAAGCTCAATTGCATTCAACTGGAGCCCGCTCTTGGCCACAATAGTAGAAGCAGTTTTGGTGGCATCCTTCATCGTTGGGAACGTGGCAATACTCACATACTCGTACACGGGCTTGACATGAAGTTTTATGGTTATTTCGGTGATCAAGCCCAATGTTCCTTCCAGGCCAATGAACAAACGGGTCAAGTCGTAGCCAGCACTGGATTTTCTGGGCCGTTGTCTGGTCTTGAGAATGGTCCCGTCAGCCAAAACCACCGTCATGTTCACGACGTTTTCCTTCATGGTTCCGTAACGGTACGCATTGGTACCGGAGGCAGACGTACTGGCCATACCACCCACGGTGGCACCCATGCCGGGATCAGGCCCAAAAATCAACCGTTTACCCTTCTCGTGGTCCTGTAAAAACTCAGCCAATTCCTGCCATCCCACCGCTGGTTGAACCACTACGTCCAAGTCATCGGGGTGGAATTCCAAGATTTTGTTCATCCTTGAAAACGATAATGATACACTATAAGGACCTCTGGTGTGCATCGTGTGTCCTTCTAAGGAGGTCATTCCTGAGTTGGCAACAATTGGCACCCGGTACTTGTGGGCAATCTGGACGATTTGAGACACTTGTTGTGTATCAGCCGGGCTTATGATTATACTGGGCTTGTTTTCTGCGGGTTTTGGAGGTCTGTGAGTGCTGAAGAAAAGGTCAGAAACGGCAAGAATCTCGTCTTCGGACACCGACCAGTTGTCTTCGCCTACCACTTGTTTCATCTCAGCAATTGCCACTTCGTATGTGTTTTTATCGGCGTACTGGAGTGGTGGAACTGCATCGAGCGGTGCGGTCGAGCGAGTGTAGATGTCATTTCTACCACCGAAATAGGTGCTGCCAAAGTAAACCCCGGCGGCACCGGACACAACAGCAGCCGATATGACTCCCACGCGTCCGGCGGTGGACAGAGGCTTAGGAGCTTGTGTGGTGCTGTATTGTCTTACAGTACGAGCAGCAGCTCTGAGTCGTGAAAACATGCTTGGTAGTGATTTAAATCAACGGGTGAAAAAATACGAAGGTTTTAGTGCAAACAGTGCGATCACCGATCCTCACGTGCCAGAATTCGGACTTGGGGGTAGCTGCCAATCAGGTTGACTGTTTATGGGTTTATATTCTTCCTGTTTCTGCAATGGCGAACTGTGGAGTTTGAGCCACAAAAGATAGCGCGGGTCGTGCGGAGGTCGGTTACAGGTGCTGACCTGATCTTGATTTTGTTAGACGAATGCGGAAGCCTTTCAATCTCCACGGTTACTACTTTGTTTCGAATTGGAGTTATAAGTATCAGTACGATGATGTTCGTTACAATATTCAACAATATTTTGCGAATGACATCAAACACTACCAAAAGGTAAACGACTTTAACCAAAGTCACAGATGCAAAATCGACACGCTTTCGGGTTTCAATGCAGGGTTTTGTTCTTTCTGGAGAGATCAGTCAAAACCAAAAGATTCAAACAACTATATTGCATCAGGTTTGACTATATTCATGCCAAAGTTGACAAAGAAGCTAAAGACACAAGAGGATTATTTAAAAAGTTTAAAGCGATTAATCGCCATGGAGAACGCTGGTTTAGCCGATTTTGCTGTCAACTACGAAAATATGTTTATGGATAAGGGAAAGTTTATATTTTCCAATTATAGTTCACCATCAACTAGACCTAGTTCAGCTGAAAGTGATGATAGTCAAGAACTTGAAAGTTTACAAACACAGAAGATCATCGAGTTTGCCGGGATATGGCGTGAGAAGGACCCTGAATATCTGAATATTATTGCTCAAGAAAGTGTAAACCGTTTCGAAGAAGAAACTCAAAGAGAAATCACAGAATCTCAACAAAGCAGGATGGTGACAATACCTATCATAAACAGAGAAAAACTGCATAGTTCGTAAACGGTGCAGTATTAGCTGTATATAGTTGATGTATGTAAAATAACCAGAGGGTATACCTAATAGTATAGGCCAGCAGCTGTGACCAATCAAACAGTATACCTACATTTGCTGCGACAAGCCTTATTAAGCTTCGGCTGCGAAAATATTCTGGAACTTACTGCGCACTACCGTGTTGCATTTAGTCGCATATCTGGTGCAAAAGTATCATCCACAAATTCATAATTAGAAATACATTCCCAAAATGTGGAAGTATAAAGAACCTTCTAGTACTCAACAAGTACATATTAATGAATATTTGAAGGCTAAGCTTGAAGACTTCCCCCAGGTAAACAATAAAGTCCCTAAAAATCTTGAGTTTGATGTAAGAAAAGTTTTGGGGGAATTACCAAAAGACGACCCAATGTTAAAGACAACGCCAATATGGTACGTGATTCTCAGGTACTTCCCCCTGATCTGTGAAACCACAGACTTTGACCTCAGTACAAAATCGAAAGGTACTGCTAACACTTTTACGGAGGTAGTACAAGATACCATTTCGTTGGAGTTAAGTCTTCCATCTCATAAGGTCTTTGTTGAAGAGCAATGGAAGTATCTTATACTGTTAATGGTCTGTAACAGTGATCAGCCATTAACGTTTACTAACATTATTATTTTTTCCGACATAGAATCATCTCGAGTACCAAGGATGACATTGGATCGGAAGAGAAAACTTCATGAGGCAACTATGACTAATATTGCAAGGGAAATGGTTTTCGACTTGGTAACTAATATAAGCCGGTTGTTTTTTGGACTGTCATTGGAAAAGTCGGACGGCATCGATTTCAAAACCCTTCTCAACTATAAAATGACTACTTTACACTGCTTGCCTGATTTACCTGTCCTTGGATTACCCAGATTTGGTAATATCATCGTTGGAGAAGTCAAAAAGCCATCGATTAAGCACTGGATTAAACAGCTTCATGATTGCAACTATATGATCTTCATTAATATCAGCGGGAGAAATGATTCAATAACTAAGAGTTTGGAAGGCTCTTTGAACCAACTCATTGCTTATCAAATCATGGCCAAATGTAAATTGGGATACATCTCAGACACAATAGTGCATATCTTCACCACTATCACAGATATCAATGATAAGGTGATGAGCGTTAAAGTGGATATCACAATATCAAGCAGGATATACAATGAAAATCCAGAAATGTATCCTCCTGCTGCTCTAATGCTTGCCAAAATTGCTGAAATTCAAAGAATGAAGCCAAAGGTTTACAAAAAACAAATTAATACAATCTTCAACAAAGCAAACAATTGGGCGAAGAAGACGTATTTGGATTTCTACTTCGATGAAACAATGACTACCAGGAATTTTCAATGGTTCAAGAAGAGCTTAAATCACTTGAAGCACACTTACATCTACTATGATTTGAAAACAACAGATGAAATCCAAAGAAAACCTGGTTTATACTCTCAAATCTTCTGCATACCCAACAAATATTTGGCCTCAACATTCTTGCTGCTTGATATACCAGGTGATGAAATCGTCGTTAAAGTTTTTGACCCTGGTTACTACTTTATTTCGAATTGGAGTTATAAGTATCAGTACGATGATGTTCGTTACAATATTCAACAATATTTTGAGAATGATATCGAATACTACCAAAAGGTAAACGACTTTAACCAAAGTCACAGATGCAAAATCGACACGCTTTCGGGTTTCAATGCAGGGTTTTGTTCTTTCTGGAGAGATCAGTCAAAACCAAAAGATTCAAACAACTATATTGCATCAGGTTTGACTATATTCATGCCAAAGTTGACAAAGAAGCCGAAGACACAGGAGGATTATTTAAAGGGTTTAAAGGGATTGATCACCATGGAGAACGCTGGTTTAGCCGATTTTGCTGTCAACTACGAAAATATGTTTATGGATAAGGGAAAGTTTATATTTTCCAACTATAGTTCACCATCAACTAGACCTAGTTCAGCTGAAAGTGATGATAGTCAAGAACTTGAAAGTTTACAAACACAGAAGATCATCGAGTTTGCCGGAATATGGCGTAAGAAGGATCCTGAGTATCTGAATATTATTGCTAAAGAAAGTGTAAACCTCTTCGAAGAAGAAATTCAAAGAGAAATCACAGAATCTCAACAAAGCAGGATGGTGACAATACCTATCATAAACAGAGAAAAACTGCATAGTTCGTAAACGGTGCAGTATTAGCTATATATAGTTGATGTACGTAAAATAACAAGAGGGTATAAATGGTATAGGCCAGCAGCTGTAAGCAATTAAACAGGATATATGGCAGTCTAGATTTGTACTAACTGGCCCCACTAAACTACCGCTTATTTCTGCAATAGCGAGCAGTTAAGTTTGAACCAAATAAGATACCGCGGGCGTGCGAAGGTCGGACACGGGTACTTGATTTTGATTTAGTTGCACGAGTAGCGAAGCCGTTCAACCTCCACGAGACCGACATGTCATGTACGTTCACATGTTATATCACACGTGCATAGCCACGCCCGTGGTGTAACATATTCCCGAGTTCCCGCTCGCACCGGCACCGGCAGAGGGCGATAAAGAATAATCAATTTCCAAGGCTTCCCAATTGGGAAAGACGCGCCCAGATATACTGATCTGGTAGGTCGTTGCGTAGCCTCCTATATAACTATCGCATTCCCTGCATCTGTCTCCATTAAACCTAATTTCCCCAATGTCCGCTGATACGATTTTAGCCCAAGTTGATGTTACCCAGTACGAAGACCCTGAAAAGTTCAAGGCATTCATTCCAAAACTTGAAAAGTATAGACAAGCTTTGAACGATGCCATCTTACCACAATACTCCGTTGAATTACCTGATAAGGTTGAAAACTTAACTGCTAAACAATTCAACCCTGTGAAATATTTGTACAGCCAAAAGCTTTTAACTCCATCAGAGTTTGAAATCACCGATTCCTCTGCTCCTCAATTGGTTGCCAAATTCGCCACAGGGGAACTCACTGCCGTTGAAGTGTTTAAAGCTTTTGCCAAAAGAGCCACCATCGCCCACCAATTCACCAATTGTGCTTTGGAAATATTCACTAAAGACGGTTTGAAAAGAGCCGAATACTTGGATGACTACTTCAAGAAAAACGGAAAGTTAATTGGTCCATTGCATGGTGTCCCCATCTCCTTGAAAGAGCAAATGGATTTCAAAGGTAGACAACGTCATGCTTGTTTTGTGTCGAAAATCGACCATATATGTGAAGCTCACGGAACCAATGCCCAGATCTTGGAAAATTTGGGGGCTGTTTTCTACATTAGAACCAACCAGCCCCAAACATTGATGCACTTGTGCAGTGATAACAATTTCATTGGTGTCAGTAGAAATCCCTTCAACTTGTCATTAACTCCAGGAGGATCATCATCGGGTGAAGGAGCACTTGTGGGATTTGGAGGTTCTGCTATTGGGGTTGGAACTGACATTGGTGGTTCTATCAGAGCCCCAGCTGCCTACTCTGGATGTCATGGTTTGAGACCAACTTCCAAGAGAATCGGTCTTGCGGGAAGTTTATCAGCTGGTGCCGGACAAGAAAGTGTCATGGCTGTTGCTGGACCACTTGCCAGGACTATTGAAGATATCGACTACTGGATGAAACACTACATCAACGATGGGAAACCATGGGAGGTTGACCAGAATACCTTGAGACTTCCGTGGAAGGAAGTGGCTGCTCCAAAGGCTTCTGATTTGACGATTGCTGTGATGTACGACGATGGAATTGTCAGAACCACTCCTCCAATTACTAGAGGATTGAAGGAAACGGTAGCAAAATTGGAAAAGGCCGGAGTGAAGATTGTGGAATTCAAGCCTATTAGAACCCAATTGGCCTATGATACTGTCAACAGTATGTATACCTGTGATGGTAACGATGCTCAAAGAGAGTTATTAGCTGCTTCTGGTGAACCACTCTGCAGATTGACCAAGTGGTCTTTGAACTACGGAGGTGGTAAGGAACTTACCGTCACTCAAAACAGAAAGTTGAACATGATCAGAGACCTGTTGAGACAAGAATACACTTCCTTTTTGATTGACAACAAAATTGACTTTATCTTGAGTCCAACCTATAATAACGTTGCTCCAAAGCCAAAACAAGTCTACAACTGGAGTTACACCTCGTTGTTTAACATTTTGGATTTCCCTACTTTGGTGTTCCAAACTGGTATTTTCCAAGACCCCGAAATTGATCAATGGGATGCCTCTTATAAGGACTATAAATTCAGAAGTGAATTGGAAGAAATTGAATGCAACATATATAATCCTAAAGAATTTGTTGGTGCTCCCGTTGGTTTGCAATTAAGTGGAAGAAGATACTTTGACGAAGAAGTGGTGGCTGCTGGTAAGACTATTGTCGATATTTTGCAAGTTGATTTGACTAAAATCAAGTGAGTAAATAGTAAGTAAAATTAGATTTAGCAACGTACTTGACATACAAACAAGTTGATATCTTCCATTTTGTATAAATTCGATCAACGCAATTCGTTTATCTATGGCATTACCGTTTCAGGAAATTAGCGGTACTGTCTCAAACCACAAAGAGTCATGCAACATTTTATAAGAACGACATCAAAGAGCAGATTATCACGTGGGTGTTATCCTTGTATTCCCTTCTGTACCTGGCTCATGCTCGTAGATGTGAAGGCAGAAGAGTTTATAATGTTTACACACTTTGTGGTTAAGGGCTCAATCTTCTTGACAGCACCCAAGAAATTTAAACCACAGATAGTAACAAGACTCAAACGGTTGTGAGGACAGCTATACTGCTCCCTGCTGATGTGCTCACTCATAACTAGAGGACATTTGTACCCTATCTTGCAAATTGTTAGGAGATACAAAATTCTCATCCTTCCAAATCAGGTACTTTCCATGAAATTGTTGCAACTGATAACGCGACTTCCCAAAACAGGAATTGGCGGACCTTGGGGAGGTTAGAGTTCCAACAATAGTCTAGATAATAAGGGGTTATAAATAGGCAACAAGATCTCCTACAAAATGTTCTTTCATAGATAATCTCCCCACATAAGTGACCCAATTATCTGCCATGTCCCAAGTAACTTACGAGTCCTTATTAGTCAACGATCCTTTAACTGGGTACGACGATGCCAAAAAGTATGCTGAATTCGTACCCAAGCTTGAAGCTTATAGAGAGAAATTGATAAACTCAATTGACCCAGAGTATGCAATTGTTTTGCCCAAACCCATCGAGGAATTGTACGCAGACCAGTTTAATGCCATCAAGTATTTGTACGATGAGAAGCTTTTGAGTGAAGAAGAACTCGCAATTACCAACTCTTCCGGTACTGACTTGGCCAAAAAGATAGCATCTGGGGAATTGAAATCGGTTACTGTTTACAAAGCATTTGCCAAGAGAGGTACCATTTGTCACCAGTTAACCAACTGTGCGTTGGAGATTTTCACCGATGAGGGCTTGGAGAGAGCTGAGTACTTGGATAAGTACTACGAACAAAATGGTACAACTGTTGGTCCTTTTCATGGTTTACCAATCTCCTTGAAAGAGCACTTGTTCTATAAGAACAAAGTCTGTCACGGATGTTTTGTTGGTAATATCGAAGATGTTCTGGAGGTCCATGGTGTTACCACCCAAATTTTGGAAAACTTGGGTGCTGTTTTCTACATCAGAACCAACCAGCCCCAAACATTGATGCACTTGTGCAGTGATAACAACTACATTGGATGCACCCGAAACCCGTACAACCTAGGATTATCTCCTGGTGGTTCTTCTTCTGGTGAGGGTGCTCTTGTGTCTTTCGGAGGTTCTGTAGCAGGTGTGGGGACCGATATTGGGGGCTCTATTCGAGCTCCGGCAGCTTTCTCTGGGTGTTTTGGCTTGAGACCATCCACCAAAAGAATTTCCGTAAGAGGAGGTAGTGCTTTGGATGCTGGACAAGAGAGTGTGATAGGAGTTGCTGGTCCTATGACCAGAAGTGTTGACGATATTGACATGTGGATGAAACACTATATCAACGATGGTAAGCCTTGGTTATTGGATGAGCAGGTTATCAACATGCCTTGGAAAGAAGTGGCTCCTCCTAAACCATCTGAATTCACCGTGGCAATCATGTACGATAATGATTTGTTGAAGACTACTCCGCCAATAGCTAGAGGATTGAAGGAAACGGCTGCGAAATTAGAAAACGCGGGAGTTAAGATTGTTGAGTTCAAGCCAATTAAGTCTAAGTTGGCCTATGATGTAGTTCATCAAATGTATACTGCTGATGGTAATATCGGAACCAAAGCTTGTTTCCAAAAGTCTGGTGAACCAATCGTCAGATTAACCAAGAATTACTTGAACTATGGAAAAGGTAGCAAGGGTCTTACCGTAACTGAAAACAGAGAATTGAACGATATTAGAAATGAATTAAGACAAGAGTACACTGAATTCTTAGTCAAGAATGATATTGACTTTATCATCAGTCCAACGTACGCAAATGTTGCTCCAAAACCCAAGGAAATTTACAACTGGTCGTACACTTCTTTGTTTAACATCCTTGATTTCCCAACATTGGTGTTCCAAACTGGATTATTCCAAGATCCGAAAGTAGATAAGTGGGATGATTCCTTTAAGGATTATAAATTTAGAAGTCCTCTGGAGGAGTTAGAATTGACCAGTTATGATCCCAAAGAATTCGTTGGTGCCCCAATTGGATTACAATTGAGTGGAAAGAGATACACTGATGAAGATGTTGTAGCTGCTGGAAAAACAATTGTAGATATCTTGGGTGTTAACTTACTTAAATAGATCCTGAAATACAAATATGTTTATTCTTTTAGGTCATAGCGTTATTTAGAAAATGTTGCAGCAAGAATTAACAACAAGTTAAAGGAACCAACGAGGAAAAAGGGGGCAAAAACCCACAGATCACTCCACGAGCCTCCAATTTGACTTAAAATCAAGATTCCAAATCCCCCAAACAAGTTGTAGACTCCACTGACGGATCCTACGGCATCATTTTCTGCTGAAATAATACTCATCGAAGTGATGACAGTTCCAATCTGAGATACTCCAATAAGACTCATAAGGAAAAACGTTGTAGCGTTCCGAGGATCAGAAATGTTTAAAATACAGAGAGTCCATGTACCCACAAGTCCAATGGCGGAAGATAGCATTAAACTCTTTTTCTTCCCGATTCTGTCTACAACTATCCCCCAAAATGGAGATACCAAAAGTGAAACTGTTTGGGCCACCCCCGACAAAATAGCTGCAAAAGTATAGCCGTCGTAACAATTGTTCTTTGCAGGAGTACCATCATCTTCACAAAGTCCAGATTTGAAGTAGAAGTTGTACACAAACAATGGAATGAAAACCGCAATAAGGACCGATGTCGAACGTGCAACCCACCCACCAAAACATGCAATTTGCACTGAGGAACTTGACCGGAGACGACTAAATCCCGTTTTGATTAACTCAATGTACGTAAGATGTATCTTGTTGTCTTCTGTGCTGGGTTCATAGAGTGAAACGAGCATCAATAATCCCACCAAAATTGATAGGATTCCAAGAATCACAAACGATAATTGCAAAGCTTGTCTCGAAGATATTTCAAACTCCGCCAGTAACCTAACAGGAAGTGATAGAAAGCAAGATACAGAAAATACAGCACCTAATCCAGTAGAAAGCCCAATAAGAGCAGCATATCGGCCGTTTTTGTTAACATTACTTGAGGTCGCAGCTCCGGTCTCTTTCCAGAAGAGAAGACTGGACATTTTGAAATCAGAATATATCAACTGGTGAAGCAACACAGGTACCATGCTCATACATGTTGTGACACCAATAGCAAAGAACATTCTTGGAAAAATCAACTGCCACCAACCAGAGTATGGTACAAGTCCATATAATAAAAATGCCACAAATATGCTGGCAAAGCCGGTGAAAACAAGAAACTTAGTATGTCCCACAACCCAGTTCCATTGCACCAACTTATCATTCAAAGAACCAATCAAGGGCGATGACACAATACATGTGAGTTCGTCGGCGACCCCGAGAAACCCAATAACTTTTCCTATTTCATGGTAATCGACTTTCAAAATTTGGTTGATGTAAAAAGGCTGAGAAGACGTTAAGAAGATCACAAACGCAATGCAGAAGAATCCGGTGAAATTGAAGGCAAGAAGGTTTCTAATCTTGTAGTTCTTATTGGGAACCTCTAGTTCCTCCTGGAATCTGTCCTCAAAATCCTCGTTGTCTGGTTCCAAAAGTGGTTGATTTACACTCATGATGATGAATTGGCTATTCCAGATTCGGAGAAGTAATAGTGTTCGCGATTCGCACCTGGTTGCAGATTGGATGCAAATTGCACTAGAGCTAAATAGAGTTTGCGACTAGCTTCAAAGGCGGCCTATCAGATAACTGGTGGTTGGTTTTGATAGTCTAGGTGTGGTTCTGTGTGGGTTTTTTGTAACTTTAGTGGTGGTTCAAGAGACTAACTTATGACACCTTACCGATCCTGGCCAGCGTCCTAGGAAAAAAATGGGAGACGAAACCGTACCATGGGGTATGCTGCGGGGTTGGAGGTGGTACACGCATATGGCTACTGATTTAGATTTTTCTTCCATGGTGAACAATTACGAAACACAGTATTGACCATACCTAAATCTGTTGATAGTCCTAGGCCAGGAGGTGGAACCAGAAAGTGGAGACCGCACATTTCAACAGTATCCAAAATGATCTGGTACCTCGAGATGCAAACCTATCTATAAATTTCGTTTTATTTGTAATCTCTTCATGTTCGATATCTCTGAAATTGATTAATGCACTTTAATTGTCTCTAATTCACAAACACGTGTAAGATGTGCCACAAATACACATCCCATTTGAACTTCACATAACACTCTGTTCTCTTATCTTACACATGGCTCTTCACTGTCTTCTTTCCCACCATCCTCCATTCTACAGATACTTTTATCTTTGCTGGTGGTTGTTCCTCACCAAAATGCGAAACGGCTCGTTTTCTGTTTACACCAGAAGCAAGTCATCCTCAAGCTCTGCAAACGAAACTACCTTGAGCGAATTGAGGACCAGCTTAACTGTATTTCACTGCGATAAGATGGACTCTGTTATTGACGACTCTCCTAGTGGGAGCAACGGTGAAGAAAAGGCTGATTTTCTGTCTTCCAGAAATAACGATGATTACGATTCTGAAACTGAACTAGGGGATTACACGTTAAAAAGAACCGATTCTTCGTCTTCCTTGAGTTTTATCGATCTCAACAAGTTACTTTACTTACAGGACTTTGATTTCGGGGTCGGGCTCGACCATGTCAGCGATTCGGCTAAAAGACGGTTCAATGAGATGAAAACCAAAACCAAACAAAGACTCAATAGATTAAAGATCGATTCGAACCAAACCAGAGACCTTCTGAAGCTCCAGGAGCTCTTAAACCAGAGGTTGGCAAAGTTTGATGAGAAGGTGCACAAAAACTTGGAGAGCTCTGCCACAGAAAAGTTGTTTTACGCGTTGGCAGTATCTTGCATTGCTGCTGGAGGGTTTGTTTTAGGCAAATACCCCCTGTATTTCCATGTGTTTTACACGGTGTTGTTCTGCTTGTTGATGCCTATCCGATTCTATTCCTACTTTAAACAGTCTTTTCAATATTATTTGGCAGACTTGTGTTATTACGTCAACTTGCTTTTGATGCTCTTCATTTGGTACAAACCCGATTCCAAATCCTTGTTTGTTTCGGTTTTTTCATTATCGCTTGGAACTTTGTCATTTGCAGTCATCACCTGGAGAAACTCGTTGGTGTTGCATTCCATTGAGAAAACCACCAGCTCGTTTATCCACGTAATGCCACCAATCACACTTTTTGTGATTGTGCATGAGATGCCAAAAGATTTTGTAAAGGAGAGGTTTCCAGCGGTGTTAAAGATTGATAATTGGAATTTTGTGAATGGAATAATTATCACGTCTATTTATTACACTGTGTGGCAAGTGGGTTACCATTACTTCATAACTATCCGCAAGAAGAAAGAAATAGAAAATGGTAGAGTTACGTCTTTTACTTACTTGAGAAAGAAGAATAAGGCCACTGTCTTGGGTAGATTTGTTAATTCTTTGCCATACAATTGGATGCAAATCACTGCATTTACATTTATTCAGTTCTTTTACCAGATTTTCACAATGATTCCTTGTCCCCTCTGGTTCAAATACAAACATTTCTGTGGATCCTTTGTTGCCTTTGTGTTTATTTGGTCAAGTTACAATGGAGCCACATATTACATTGATGTCTTCGGTAAACGTTTTGAGAAAGAAGTCAAGAAGTTGAAACAAGAGATCAATGATCTTCAGGCCCGAGTTGATTCTGCCCAAGCATCTCCAGAGATGAAACCACAGGGTAGCTCCTTGTCGTCAACTAACGATGGTGAATTCTCAAAAGAAGATAATGCTGTTATGATAGACAAGACCTCAGGCGACTCTTTCACTTCAGGATCCCACGTTAAATCATTTTCTTTGGAGAACAGTATCTGATTTATACCCATAAGCAATTCAACATTGCAACCCCATAACATTCATTTTTAACGACGCCATGATGTTCCTGAGGAAGTACTCAACTCTTCCTCCGATAGAGACTATTTATTGATTTTTAATTTTGTAATAAACAAAATAAATATGTATTTAAACGTATCTAGTAAACTTCTAAAACGTATCTACCTTCTTCCTTTAAGTCTTCGATCAACTTGGTAAGGTCTTTAATCTCCTCGCCCTTCTTAGCAGCAGCATTTTTCATCACGTCTTCAAGACAAGCAGTAATGTCGGGAACTGGCCAAGTAGGACCACACAAGTAGAAAGACCCGTTCTTATCAACCATAGCATTGGTCAAGTCTTCAATCTTATCTCTGATCTTATCTTGAATATAAATCTTTTCAGGTTGGTCTCTAGAGAAAGCAGCACCAATATGGGTCAAAATACCTGCATCTTTATAAGCCTCCCATAATTCACCATAAAGATACTCTTCTTTCTTGTGTCTCGAACCCATGAACAAGAAGATGTCACCGATTTCCATTCCTTGTTGTTGTTGCCAGATCTTTTCTTCAATGAAGGCCTTGAAAGGAGCCAACCCTGTACCCAATCCGGACATCACAATTGGTTGCTTAGATAATGGAGGCAATTTCATCACAGAAGGTTTAACACTAACGACCAATTCGTCACCAATACTCAAATCACTTAAGTACTTAGAACAGTGGCCCCATCTCTTTCTACCTTTAGAGTCAGTCCAGTCAACAACCACAATCAAGAGGTGGACCGCATTTGGGTGTATTCTTTGAGAAGATGCAATTGAGTACTCTCTTCTCTTTAAAGGAGCAATAATTTTGACCAACTCGGCAAATGGTGGCCTACAGCTTTGGAATTCTTCCAAAATGTCCCAATAAGTACAAAAGTCAACTTCTTGTCTCTTCTTCAAATCCACAGCACCTTCACTGCTAGCCAACTTGGTCAATGCTTCCTTTTCCTTGTCATCGGTTGCAAACTCAGCTAAAGATTCATAGAATCTCTTCGGAGGTTTTCCTAAGAAATCCAAGGTTTCAGCCAACGATTGTCTAACTGATCTGATTTCCAAAACTGAAGAATCATCTTTATTCGTGATTTCAATTAACGAATCGCCCTCTAATCCATAGAATTCAATGAACTCTTCCACATCTTCAGGGTGGTTACGTCCATGAATTCCTAATGCTTCACCAATGTCATAGGTTAATCCAGTACCAGAAACATCAAATTCAATATGAAAAATGTTTCTCGAGTACTCATCAGGAGTCAATCTAATGTTTTCTTGCACTTTAACAACAAAGTTCTTGACAGGTAAATCTGGTCTCAAGTCCTTCTTGGTGTCATATGCTTCCCTAAAAGCCAACTTCTTGGCCAAGTCCACGTATCCACTTTGAACAGTTTCTTCCGGAATCTCAGAATCATTGCGGGGGTTAATGGTAAACGAAGTTTCGGCTGGGAAGAAGGGCAATTGCAAAACCTCTTCCTCATCGGTTTCCAAATCGACCCACAGCTCTTCAACCTTGATGGATTTCAATAAACCCTTTTCTTTGACAGTATTGATAAAAGAGTCCAACACGGCACCCAATAACTCGAATCCTCCACCGTTAGCTTGCAATAACTTGTTGACAATAAACCCATTTAATTCGGGCAATGCGACAGACCAGAATGCATACTGAATCAAGAATTCGTTGGAGAATCCTTTGGTGGAATCCTTCAATTCAGTCAATTCATCCAAAGACGAAAAGTCAATCACAACCAACTGACTTTTGTTGGAAGCCAAGGATCTCTTGAAATCAGCTGGCAACTTCTTGACAAGTTCTTCCTCGTCATATTTCTTTCTGTTTCCCAAGAGTAAAGTACCCTCTGGTCTCAAAGTGGCCAACACATCGTATTCTTTCAACACTGCTGGATCATCAACCAAGGCCACATCTGCCGCATCGACTTCATTAATAGCGGCGGTGCTACCAGCTGATACGATTTGTGCCTGGAACAAACCACCAGCTCTAGCGTTGTCGAACTTAGAACGGAAAGACACGGTTTTGGAGTCATCCAAGGATAAGGCAAAGGCCAACTTGGCAGCGGAAGAAGCAAATTCTCCGTTGTCCGATCCCCAAACCAAGAATGAACCGTTGGGAGACGAGTTCGCGGTCAATGGCTGCGAAAATCTTTCTACGTCTGTAGTCAATGCGGAATCAGGATCTAAGTCTGCAACAAACTCGTGCAAAACTTTGGTGGTGGTGATGGGAGTCCAAACAAAGTCAGGTGAGTAAGTATACTCGTCGATATCAAACCGGTTGTACACACCGTTGACAAACAAAGCCATGGAAATATCACCCTTGAGGGATACGGCCGCACCCGAGCTGCTACTCAAAACCACCAATTTAGCGGTGGATTTGGGGACAGTTGCGATGAAGTCGTTGAAGCTAAATGGAAGTGGAACTCTGACTTTGACCACCCCCACTTTCGTGGTGGCCGCGAGACGTTCAATCACATTTCCGATTTTTGTGCACTCACCCGAACCGTGAACCACAAACACCGTTTCAGGACGTGCATGACCAACGTACTCAAATGGAGCATACTTGAGACCGGTAGCAGCACTCAAGCGGTCGAAGGCCTCCGAAACCACCAGTTCGGGAGAACCAGTGGAGGTCACGTGACCCGATTCTAACTGGTGGTAAACGGCATGAACCTCGTCAACCGACAACAAACCCTCGTGTTTGGTAAAGCCCTTGGCACCATCGACCCCATCGAACAAAAATACGCTGGGACGGCCGGTTTCTTTCGACAAGTACTTGGCCAAAATTGCCAAATGTTGGTGTTCCAACCCGTTATAAACGTCAGTTGGGGTGAAAACCGGGTAGTTCAAGAGCCTGGCGGCGGCCAAGGGCTTCTCGTAGCATGGCACAAGCGCATCCGTCGACTGGTTGAAGGCAGCGGCGGCCACAGCAAATGCTACTGGCGTAGGTTTCTGACGGCCAGAAAGAGCGGGAACCATGTAAGCCAACCCAGCAGCGTCGGTGAGAACTGACACCGGGTCACGGGAAGGACCCGTGGACTCGTTAATGAACCCAAGCACGGCTCTACCAGCTCCGGATCTGGTTTCAAACTTGTGTAAAAATGGTGTTTGTCCCAGAGGGTTTACCCGGTGAAAACCATTTATCCAAGCGTGGAGGTGGCCGTCGAACGCATACGAGTCGTCGACGGAATCCGAGGTGAAAATGCGGTTCAGGAGGCCGAAAATCGCCTGGTTTACCACCGTTACGGCGGAAGTGTAGACAGAGCCCTTGATGAGGCCTGGGTCGACTGAAGTGTCAAAAGGGTTCCATTTGATGGCCGAAGCGATGGCGGACGGGGCGACGTCGCTGATGCTGGCGGCGGTGCTGGCGGAGGGGCTGTTTGCGCCGGAAAGCTGGGCAAGAGCGTGAGGAGCCATTTAAAGGTATCTTTAGAATTTTGAAAAATGTTCAAATGAGGTTAAGGTGATTGGATGGGGGCACGTGATTTGGTGCGCGATTGCGCGTGCTGTAGGTCACGTGCGCAGCCTTCCCCCCGCTTAATCCCAAGATTCTGGCCCGAAGAGCTTCCCGAGGTCGGGTCTAATGCTGGCGTCATCAGTGGTACTACGCTGGTCTGACGCAAAATTTTGGTGCTTTTTATGATGTTTGTATATTTCGAGATCTGCAAAAGCCCTGGATTACATAAGAGCTGAGCCATCTGCGGTGTCAAAGTGGTAGTTTAAGACCCCGAAATCACATTGCACCCAAACCACCGCCAAATGTAACCTTGGCTGACCGAGTTGTCTCTAGCTCCGCTCGGCGCTGTAGACCCTCGTCCTGGCACCCTGGCCTGGTTATTTGTGCCAAGCGAAACCGCGTTGCACGAATTCGTTGAGTCTCACGCCAAAAAAAAATGTTCTAAATATACCTCCACCAACTCACAAAGTATTGTATTTGCACGGGAACCACTTTCCGGCCAAACCACTATCGCTTGATCCACAAACACATTTGTATCTTTGTCTATAGACCTATCAGTGTCCGCCACTCTGAAGCCAGCCCCAATGATCGAGCTTCTCGTGACGGTTCTACCGTCATTCTTGTGGCTTTTGTACCGATGCTTCAAGTTATTCCAGGTACCGGTGGACGAGATCATCTACGACCTTAACATCGACATTCCGCATTCCCCCATGGTGTGTGTGGACATGGTGGGGCCCACGTCCATCGTGATCCACTGGGACGTCGAATCACGGCAAGATGAGAACCTCTACTATATTCTCATGGTGAACAATCGAGAAACCGCCAGTATTGCCGCCACCAGCTGCAAATTCAATGACTTGGCTCCACGAACGTTGTACCAGGTGCAAGTGGTGGCGGTCAACACCATGACCAACTTTCGATCACTTTCCAACCCCATTTACATCCAAACTTCTTGTGAAGATGAGACCGCCAACCAAATCATGAAAGAAGTGTACACCAAAGGAGTACCGGTGATGGATAACAGCCCGGTGTTGGCTACCACAAACAACATGAACGACGAGATCATCCTGTCAATTGAAGACCCCCAGGTGTTGGCCGATTACCTCAAGTACTATCAGGTTCAGCTCATCAAGGTGCATCGAGAATTTAAGGTTTTAGAGGATGCCACCGAAGTCGAGTTCCAGAAGTTCCAACAACACCACCAGGAATTGCAGCAGTCCGTCCGTGACCAGGCATCGAATCTGAGCAAAAACCTTTCTGTGTTGAAGGAGAACCAGAAGCGTAAGGAAGAATTGATGATATCGAAGGCAAAACTCGTGTCGAAATTGGCAGAAACCCGCCGAACACAGGAGTCCAAGTCCAAGACTTTGAGCGAGTTGCAGACGAAGTTGGATACGCTTCGCCAGCAGTACCAGCACATTCAGCAGAATGGAGGTGCTCAACGAGCTCGTTTAGAACTGCAAATATCGGTGGTTGCATCTGAAGTCGAACACCTTCGAGGCAAGCAGTCTGAGCACGAATCGGAGCTTAAAAACGTCCGGCAACGGCGTAAAACCATTAATCGGGCCTACGATATGGTCAAGCGTATGCACGACGAATTCAATGACTCTTGTTTCAATAAGGATAATACCCTCAACCAAAAGGGAGTCGATCTTCTTACTCAGCTTTGTACCATTAAGCCTGAGTGGGCCCAGTCGATTCAACAGGCGTGGAAGGAGTTGAATGAGTTTGACAATGCGTTCAAAGAGGCTTTGAAAATTGAGCTTCGAAACTATATCACTCTCCATAATAACGTTGAGAATTTCCGGTCCAAGCTCGAGCCTGACTACTCTCCCTCCTGGCTATCTGAAGTGTCTGCCAGTCAAAAGTATGGCTGTCAGAACTACATTTCTGCTAAGCTCGGGAAGAAACGAATTCGGTCAAACTCCAAGCCCCAGGTTCAGGCTCGGACCCAGGCCCAGGCTCAGGTTCAGGCCCAGGCTCAGGCTCAGGCTCAGGCTCAGGCTCAGGCTCAGGCCCTGTCTCTCCAGCACCAGCCCTCTCAAAGTTCCCATGTCCCGGCCGCTAATATGGTAAATGGTGGTGGCCCGTCCTCGACCTCACCTCCCAATGGGTTGCACAACCCACCAGTTCTCAGTCCGGCGTTCGAAATGGCCCAGCTGCAAATCAACAACTACTTGAACGTCTACAACTACGAGGATCCCGAGCCCCCGGTGCTTGTTCAGCCCGTTGGCTCACCTCTCATGGCTTCGGTGTATGCCCCCAATTCCTTTCTTGGGGCTGCTACCAACTCTCCACCCATTAGCACCAGTACTCAGCAGTTATCACCATTTGTTGGCAGTTGGAATAATGTGGGGGTGTCTTCGCCCAGTCTAGAGGCCCAACAGCTTCATCAACTGCACTCACAACCATCTCAGATCCATCAACTGCTTGGAATACCCGATGTCAATGATAACTTTCTTGACCGGTTACACCATCCAAATCTAAGCAGCTCGAGTTTGGGCAATGGAAGCTTAGGTACCAATCACTTGAGCAGTTCACGGTTTTCTTCCCAGTTCTTTACTGGCAATTCCTTGAATCATACCAGAACCGTATCAGGCTCGAGTATCTGGGTCAATAACAACTTTGCTCACAGTAACCCTTCTACTTTTGAAACACCAGGAGATTTCCGGCCATTTGATTCGGGTTTGAGCCAGAACCACCTTTTCAACCCTATGTTCAACATTCCGGCCAGCCAACCAATCCAGCCAAGTGCATCCATGCCTATTGCAGTAGCTCAGAACGAGTTTAGTACACCTATGAGCCCCTCCAATAGGTCGCCCATACCCGACGTGGGGATGTTTCAGCAGTTTGGAAGTGGACTTGCGTACAATGGACTGTTGCAGCCACCGGTTGGGGACTTTTTAAGAAACAAAGAAGATGAAGAGAGAAGTCACTTGGAAGAGACGGCATGAGCTGCTGTAAAATTGTGGAAGTGGGTTTATAGGTGAATATAAGAGTTGTAGATTGAGTTGTAGAAAAGTAGTGAAGTAAGTACATTAATTTTTAAAAGAAAAGGCAAAGGCGAACAAAGGGTTTGACATTTATTATTTTCGCAGAATCTAGAAACTAAGCAACCAAGAGCCTAAGCAACTTAAAAGCACTTATAATTCAACACAATTCTACCATGCTGTAGTCCTGACCCACAATGTCCTGACCCATACAAGCATCATTGTTCTACTCCTGCTCAAAAGCTTTCCCTCCCAAAAACTTTCCCTCCCACCTTCCAGAAAGTCCCGCATCCGTTAGTTTTTCCGAAAGCCAAAAAGAAACTCTGAGCTGCGAATATTTCTGGTCTGCGCGGATACACACGGCTACTCGCAGCCATCTCCTAAATTAGTCATACCATCTTCATTTATTCATCATATACATTTGTTCACGATACTAATCATGACAGTCCTCGACACACCACAATATCCCACACACAATGAGTTCAGAAGTGACACGTTCACTGTGCCCACCCAGTCGATGCTCGACTCCGCCTACCACGCCACCTTTGGAGACTCGGTGTACAAAGAAGACCAAAGCACTTTGGACCTCGAATCCTACATGTGCCAACTCACCGGCAAAGAGGCCGCATTGTTCTGTGTCAGCGGAACCTTGTCCAACCAGGTTGGGTTGAGAGCCAACTTGTACCAGCCTCCATATTCGGTTCTCTGTGATTACAGATCACACGTCTATCTACACGAAGCCGGGGGATTGGCAACACTCTCACAGGCGATGGTGCACCCGGTTGTTCCCGCTAATGGAAACCACTTGACTTTGGACGACGTTCTCCGCAATTACACGCCAGACAACGCCGACATCCACGCGGCTCCCACGAAGGTGATTTCCCTCGAAAATACCCTCCACGGAATCGTGATGCCCATTGAGCATATCCGCCAGATCAGTCAGTTTGCCCGGGATAATGGCATTAAGCTTCACTTGGATGGGGCTCGTTTGTGGAACGCATCGGTAGAAACAGGTGTTTCAATTAAAGAATATTGCAGCTACTTCGACTCGGTTTCTTTGTGCTTGTCAAAGTCGTTGGCAGCTCCCATGGGGTCGATACTAGTGGGGCTGCGGGTGTTTGTGGAAAAGGCTAACCACTTTAAAAAGCAAAATGGAGGGGGAATACGGCAGGCGGGGATGATGACAGCCATGGCGCTCACGGCCATTAAGGAGAATATGCCCCGGCTTCATGTGGCCCACGAATACGCCCGGGATGTCGGTCGGTTCTGCACTGATCACGGCATTAAACTTGAGAGTCCGGTCGACACCAATTTCGTGTTTCTCGATATGGCTGCAAACAGAATGAGTCAAGACCGATTGATCGCAATTGGTCACAATCACAACATTAAAATTATGGGAAATCGGATATCCTTTACGTTCCAGAATAGCCAAGAAAGTGTGGATGTTCTAAAAGACGTGATTCTTGAGTGCTATAAAGAAGCTCAGGTCAATCCGTACTATGGGATCGCATCTAATAAGCAGTTGTATAATTACAAGCTGGTGTTAAGATCAGGGGAAGAAACAAAATAAAACTCTCTGGATGTAATTAGCTAGGTTGGTCCGGCTTCCAAGCCCATATTAATAGACAAACAAATCCCGCCTTTCACAGGCGTGTAGTAAAGATCCTCATGTCCGGTGCGGACAAGAGTGAAGAAGGCTTAAAGTAGATAGTGGTAATCATAGCCGTTTGCCGTGGAAAAACGGGCGAAATTAGTAGGGATAGATGCGGTCGGAAATGGGTGGAAAAAGTGGGATGATCCGGTCGGATGTAGGGTAAAGGGTTTGAGGGTCACCGAGGTGTTCCGAGGGTAGCACCAGAGCAATCCGGGGGAGACCATTCCGGGAAGGATACCTGAAGTTTAGTGCGGCCCTCGAGGCTTAGTGCGTACTCTTGCTCCCGGAATGGTGCCGGAAAGCCTGCGGATGGCTTTCTACTAAGCCCCTACCGACAGTCGTATTTGGCCTATTTAGGTGTCCATATTAGCCGGAGTAGCCACTCCGGACCCTCGGAAAAGGATCAGTTTATCGTTTAACCACCTGTCCGGATATCCTCATCCGACAAGACTTAGTTCCGGTCTTCTGGAAAAGCGGCAAGTAACTGCAAAACTATCACAAACTATAAAAACCCTCCACCGCCCCTTAACTTGCCTGTTTTTATATTCATTTATTACCTGTTTTCTAATATCATCATGTCTTACCATTCTAACAATTCAAGCTCTTTAGAGCTAGATGATGATAATCAACCTTTTGCCTATAAGACCGAAACAAACACAGATGCTCGCTCAGAGTTATCGCTAGATACAACTCCCACCAATAATCCCAATACCTTGACCAAAACTAGAACAGAAACATATCAATCGTTGTATGATAAAGGTATTGCCTCCAACATCCCGGATAAGGATCTCAATGCTCCTCCCGTGTCCAATCCCATTTTCCCAGAAGAATATCGGTTGGAAACAGAAACTGGTTTGGTTAAGGTGGAAACCTTACATTCGTTAGGTAGACGTCAGTCAATTATTTCTGAAAAGGAAGAAGACCATGAAGAGTACGACCCGGAAATCGAGTTTGTTACCTTCAAGGACCGCGACCCTGAAAACCCTCTTAACTGGAGCTTAAAGATAAGAACTCTCTACACACTTATCTTTTCGTTATTGGTGATTCAGGCCGCATATGGATCTTCGAGTTTGGCAGGTGGTTTGCCACTTATCGACGAGAAGTTTGGTGTTTCCACCGAAGTGTCAACGTTGGCAGTTTCGTTGATGGTTCTTGGTTTCTCGGTTGGTCCCTTACTTTGGGCCCCGTTATCTGAACAGTATGGAAGAAGACCAGTGTACTTTTTTTCATTCATGTTATATGTGATATTCAACATCCCCGTTGCTCTTGCTCCCAATATTGGTACCGTCTTGGTGTGCAGATTTTTGGAAGGGTGCTTTAGTTCTTCGGCCTTGACGATTGTGGGTGCTTCCATTTGTGATATCCACAATGAGACCAGAGGTTTGGCTATTGCTTTCTTTAGTTTCTGTCCCTATTCCGGTCCCGTACTTGGAGGTATTGTCAATGGGTTCATCAGCGTCTATTCGAGTAGATACGATTTGATGTGCTGGGTCAACATGGCATTTGCTGGTGTTATGTGGATTGCGGTGTCACTCGTTCCTGAAACCTATGCTCCCGTAATCTTGAAAAGAAGAGCCAAAAAGCTCAGAAAAGAAACCGGAAATGAAAAGATCATGACTGAGCAGGAAGCAAGACCAATGTCGTTTAACGAATTGTTGAACGAGGTATTTTACCGTCCCATGAAGTTTGTGATTCAAGAACCCGTATTGGTTTTGGTGTGTGCATTCATAGCCTTGATTTATGCCTTGTTGTATGCATTTTTCTTTGCCTACCCAGTTATTTTTGGTAAGTTATATGGATTCAATGACGCCAAGGTGGGATTGATGTATATCCCCATTTTGATTGGAGCTTTCCTTGCTTTGCTTGTAACTCCATTATTGGAAAAATCTTACAATAAAATGATAAGGAGAAGAAAGCCAGAGCCAGAAGATAGATTGGTGGGTGCCATGATTGGTGCACCATTCCCCGCCATCTCGTTATTCATCTTGGGTGCCACGTCGTACAAGCATATAATCTGGGTAGGTCCAGCATCTTCTGGTATTGCCTTTGGGTTCGGTATGGTGTTACTTTACTACTCATTGAACAACTATATTTTGGATACTTACCATAAATTTGCTGCTAGTGCCTTGGGTACCAAGGTGTTTCTTAGATCATCTGGTGGTGCTGCCTTTCCCTTGTTTGTTACCCAGATGTATAACAAGTTGGGTTTACAATGGGCAAGTTGGTTATTGGCATTCGTTTCCTTGGGTATGATGTTAATTCCTTTTGCCTTTTACAGATACGGTAGAGGCTTAAGAGCTAAAATGTGTAAAGAAGACTATTCTGCCAATCTTCAAATGGTTGTCGACTGATTTACCTTAGACCGTTATGTCTGCATGAAAAACTAATGATTTTATAGAGTTATTTAACAATTTAATTTATTTGCATGAACAAGTTATTGGGTTTGATGATATTGGTCAAATGAATTGGCGTTGATTTCATCAACTGAAGAAGGATGGTGTTTAGTATCCTTGAGCAATTCGGTGATTTTACTCAAATCAACTCCGGCAACCGATTCCATAAACTTACCAATCTCGATGTTCTCGTGATTACCCAAAAGACCGACATTTTCTGCCGATTGATACAATTGAGTCTTGATAGATCCAAAGTTGGAAACTGCCCCATAGATGTTGACATCAACGGCTGAATGGCCGTGGGTAGTCCATCCAGTTTGAGACCGTAATGAGATCATGTTGTTCAAAACGTAGAGTAACTGACCCGGAGTACTGAGATTCTCCTTAACATCCTTTACCTCTTGGGCAGTAGCGTCTTGAATTCCCATATCATTCTGGAAAATCTCTTTGGTGATGAAGTCTTCAACAACTTTAGCATCGCTGTTTGACCGGGTGAAACTAACAATCTTGGATGTCAAAAACTCACCCGAATGTGAACAATTCAAGAGCACTTCGGGATACCAAATGTAATCTGGATACGAAGGAGATACTTGTCTGGAGGTGACAAGCCCACCGGTCTCATGGTCAGAGGTGGACACAGCCACAGTTTCAACGTCCGAGTCTTCGATGAACTTCAATACTTCCTTGTACGCTTCGTCATAAGCTAAAACTTCTCTCACCTGAGCCAGAGGATCGTTGTGATGACCAGCATGATCAATACGAGAGCCTTCAATCAACAAAAAGAACCCCTTGTCAGAGTCTTCGGTGGCCTTGGACAAGGCTGTTAACGCCACCTTGACTTGTTCGGCCAAGGAAGGATATTGTTTAGGGTTTCTGTCAATGTCGTAAGGAATATCAGAAGTAGCCAATAAGCCCAACAACGGCAAAGTAACATTTTTCCCGCCGTCCAACTCGTCAAACTGTTGCCGGTTTCCCACGTACGACCAAATGTCGTTTTCAGTGTACTCCTTGATCAAGTTTCTCGAGTCAGCACGGCATCCTCCGTCCACAGACGCTGGTAAAAAGTGGCATCTGCCACCTCCAATAATCAAATCCACCATTCTTCCCAATGGATATTCGCCCAATTGTTGTTCGGCGATCAAGTCTTCTTGGAAACGATAGTCCACATGAGAACTAAAGGCGGCAGGTGTGGCATCGGTAATTCTGGTGGTGACCACCAATCCTGTCAAATACCCTTGTAATTTCAACGCCTCTAAAATGGTTCCACAGGGATTTTTGCTGGGGTCGACGCCGATGGCCCCGTTGTACGACTTGAGTCCACAGGAGAAAGCAGTGGCGCCAGCGGCTGAGTCTGTGACCAATGACGAACTAGAGCGAGTTCTGGACGACCCTATCAAATGTCTGTCCAAAGCCAAAATATCGTTGATGGGCAAGTCGTCTCTGAACTGCTTGAAAGACCGGGCCAAAGAGAGCGACGCAGGGCCCATTCCATCGGTCACCATGAATATGATGTTCTTCTTATTGGGAGCTGGCTTATGGCTCGAGCTTCCTGAGTACACCAACGCCGAAACAACCAAAATGGCCACCGCTACCGCCTTGAGGACAGCATACACGGTCTTCCTCCGGTGGGTTGTATTATATACGGAAGGAGCTTCTTCTCCGAGCAAGGGTTTAGTGTCAAACATGCAGACAAGATAAGATAATTGACTCTTTGAGCCGCGACTGAAACCTTCGATATCGGTGGTACGGACACGCCAGTGTTGCTTGAGTTTATCACTTATACTGATTATGACCGTGTGCCTACAGTTTCGGTAGGCGAGGTACAATTTGTATAAGGAACCTCAACTTGGGTCTGACGTGACTGTGAAAATTGGTTTACATTATACAAGAGGAGGACTTACTTTTTGAGCTGGTGCAAGGCCATTACGATCCGATCCATTTTCTAGTAAATATGGCAAACGTAAGCTAGCTATTCCGGAGGCTACACAATGCTGGTAAATTAAACTCATAGTGTGAAGCACACAAGTAATCCGCGCTAATGCTGTGAAAACGCGTATTAGTAAGCTCTTTGCAGTTCCCACCAAAAGTACGTCAGACCTGGGTGCATGGGTCAGAACTCATGCACATTAGTAAGCCACCACGTACCCCACCAGTTGGTGCTGGGACTATTTAAACTGGCCGAATCCCCGGACTTGTCGCACCCTTGCAATGTCTTTCACCTACTTAGTTGTCGGTGCATCCCGAGGAATAGGATATGCCTATGTTAAAGTTTTAAGTGCAGTCCCCACTAATTTGGTGATTGCTACTGCTAGAGACCACCAGTCTGCCAAAAAATTGGAATCTTTGGGGTCAAATGTGAAAACCATCTTGATCGACATGCAGGATCCATATGCTAAATTTGAAGCTGCTTTCAAAGTTCTCGACACCTTGGCTCCCAACGGGGTAGACGTGTTTATACACAATGCAGGTATATCCAGCTCTGATGCCAGCAAATCCTCATTAGAATTCGATGCCGACCAGTATCAAAAGATCCTTGACGTCAATGTTGGAGGTCCTGCTAAGGCCTATAAGGCGGCGTACCCATACATTTTCAAGGGCAAAGGCACCAAGAAAATTGCCTTTGTTTCTTCCACCGTGGGCCAAGTGGGCTGGGAGGTTTCTCCAGGAGGAGGGCAGGGATTTAACGCCTACGGTGCTTCCAAGGCCGCCCTCAACCACTTGGGAGTTCAAATTGCAAAAGAAAATGCCGGTTCCGATGTCGACTTGGTAAAGCATTCGGTCACCGTTTTGTTGTGTCCTGGATTGGTTGCCACAGATATGGCGAAGGGGTTTGAAGGCGCGATGCCTCCAGAGGTTTCGGTGGCTGCAAGTTTGGCGGTCATCAGCAAAACAACTGCTGCAGACTCTGGTAAGTTCTACGGCCACAGTGGAGAATCCCAACCGTACAGTATATTTTAGGCAAGCAGGATTTGAGTCTTACATAGTCTTCTGGGTCACATGCACCGGAGAAGCACAATATATGCTGAAAGTCGATTTTGTAGACCCTAAATGCGGGTGTATGGGTCAAACCCACACACCCCGAAAGCAGATATTGTAAACCTGAAATGGGGTCAGAGCTACAATACTGGACATGTACATGTAGCCACTCCCTAAAACTCACCGATCTCAACGCCGCCATGGCTACGACGAAGAAGAAGTTTGCCTATCGATACGTCCATCGTCGCAAGTCCCACAAGTTTCAGAATGGTGATATTGGACCTGCTAGTTACACGGACGCTACCACCGGAGCCCTGCGAGCAGAGCTCAGCGATATCAATCAAGTTTTCAGCAGTACGCTTGCTTTGCACCAACTCGCCAGACTCATGTAAACAGTGTTCTTTGGAATCGACTATGATCCGTGTGCCATCGTTGAACTCGCTGTGAATCACCTCCAGGTCCAACTCAAGCATGTGTGGTTTGTACGAGCCAATCAAGTTTATGTACTTGGGTACGTTTTTGTCGGGGTTGAGGAAGCTCTTCTTGATAACTGCTTCTGTGGACGGGAGACATCCCAAAATGATACTGCTGTGGTAAACAGCCCGATGAACATCTTCGGCCTGAGACTCATCCGCGTACAGCAACACCGTGAACAGTTTGTTCGGGAACTCTTTTGCAAGTGTTTGTTGAAGCACCTCAGCATTGTGTAAGGATTTGTTGATGAGATTTATTGTTTGAATTTTATCACCATAGAGAATGACCGTCAACTTGGCATGCCAATACGCCTGGAGTCCGGACCCGAACACCGACACCTGAGGTAAAATCTCACACTCGAATGGGTCCAATACCCTGACCATTGGTATACTACTGGCCAAAGCCGTGCGAAATGCTGTGAGAGTTTTACCATTTAAAACCCCCAACAATGACCCGTCATGCTCGTCCAACACTAGAACACATCCCACGAACCCCAATCCTTTCTTGGAGTTTGTGGGGCCTCCTGTAATGACTTTGAGACCCACTTCCGACGGTGCTACGCTAGGCATGAATAAATGAGTTGAATCAGAGCTGCGAGTTGTAGAGGCTTGCACGATTCGGCCGGGCAACGACTCTGGAGTTTGCGAGAGTTTCCGTAATGATTCAAGCAAATGCGGTTGGTATACCTTTAGGAGAGTGTCTCTGGTGACGTCTTCCAATACTTTTGAAACATCTTTATCTGATAAGATCTTCATGGGTTTTGTAAATTTTCAAGCGTCCCGCGCATTTATTAACTACTTCAAAAAACTACTCAAAAGCACCAACTTATCGTCCCAGTTATTTTCATGAATATCGTCGGAAGCCTCAAATTTGGTGATAATCTTCTTAATTTCGTTCAATTCCAGCACAAGCTCACTGACGTCTTCTCCTTTGGCGAATGGTACAATCTTGTGCACCAATAACTTTTCGAGAGAGTCAATCACCATGTAGTAGGTGGCTCGAGTTTCGATGGACGTATCCTCGAGTTCCCCGAAACTGTAGAACTTGTAGTTGATACTTATTTTCTTCAACACGTTCAAAAGATCTGAGTACTTATTCTTCTGCAACTGAGAGTTGATCAATCGGTTTACAGACTCTTGGCTGCAAATCTTGAAAAACAATTGCTGGAGGCGATTCATGGATTTGTGCACCTTCAAGATTTCCGTTGAAATAGGGAGACTCTTGAGCTTAGAAGACTCCCAGATCGTGAAAGAATGGTACAAATCGTTCAATTCGTGAATGAAATATGATTCGTCCTTGTGTTTGTTCATGTGCAGAACGTACTCGAAATAATACTTCCAGATCGTTCTCTCGTAGAACTGAGGAAGTTCCTTCAGCCTCATCGAAGGAAGGTAGTCGTGATCAAAGCTTTGTTCTAAATTCTTTACAATGTGAAGCGGTTTGTGCATCGTTTGAAACTTTCTTAATAACGTCACCCTCAATTTTGTATAGTCCAACGCAGGCCAGTTGAGCATGGAGTCTTCTGGATGCTTCAAATCAAACGGTAACAAGCTCAAGTTGCGTAAATTCTTGTTTAGCACAATGGTTGTGAGTTTGCTCAAATTCAACTTATCTTGTAAATAGAGAAACTTGAATATGTAGACGAGTTGTTCCTGGTCCCTTATTTCCCCTATGATCTGTCTGAACTCCAGGTCGGTTGACTTCAAGATCTTATTATTCAAATCTAACATGTCACGGGGCAATGAGACAACATCAAGAAAGTTCACCAAGCGGCCCGTACTAAAATCTGTTCGGACTTTGAAGGCATCGACGTCTTGGGGTTCTCTGGTTATTTTTGTCTGATATTGCTCTGAAACCGGTCCATAGGCAACAGAAGACAATATTGATGGCTTGTAATTAGACGTATTTTTAGGAGCTTGTTTGGGGGCAAATAGGTTCAATGCTTCATCAATAATCGATCTATCGTTTTGAGGACGGTTGTGTGATTGTCTATACTGTGTTATTATGCTTCGAATTAGCTTTATATTAAAGGTTAGCCGTGTTTTCATTGTAACTGTTACCAATTTAAGGGATATTGAACTTGCGTAATCTCGTGCGCATTATTTTGGGCCTATAAAGTGTTTGTGAAATACTTCCATATATCAATGGACTTTTCTACATTTTCAGGAAGCATGAGATAATTGAACTTTAAGGAGTGTTGGTGATTCAAGCTGATCAAGTTTCCTTTAAAGAATACCGAGAGTATCGATGTCCTGAAATTTTTGAGTCGTTTGAATAAGGCTGCAAAATTCTTAAAGATCTCTGAATATGTTAATGATTTGTTAGATAGTTCCAAGTAGCTACAATTTGGGAGTTTCTTGTCCAAAATTTGGAATTTCAATCCTCCCTGGAGTCTACTGGAATTTTTGAACTTGAGCAAGATCACAAAGATTGGTACAAAGTTGATTATAATGAGGAGGTTCTCAAAGAAATTAAGTACCAAGATATTAGACAATCGGATCATGAAAAAGGTCAAGTAAAATGCAAAAATTGTAGGAAGTAATAGTACTAATATCATGAAAAGCAATGTTCCTAGAAGAAGCTGATCAACTTCTAAGAACTCGTTAGGTTGAGAATAATTGTCTAGGTGATCCACTCTGTTTCTCAATACATTATACTTCTTTCCTCGGAATAACTGGAACAACGACTTGAGGATTTCAACTTGCTTCTGGTAGATTCTTGCTGACGTATGATAAAACCATACAATGTGGATGGTTGTTAGGTTGAGGATATCAAGAATAAACGCAAGTAAAAACGTGACTCCAAGGTGACATAAAACATTGGTTAATGTCACCGAGAAGCGTTTATTGGTTTCCGAAAGAATGGTTTCTTGAATTATTACTTTCCATGAATTAAGACTCCATAAAAACAATGATCCCATAAAGCTCCCTAGCTCGTTATTGAGTTTGAACCCGGCCGGATGGTTGTACGAAATCCATGTAATCAATTTATGGAAATCGGAAAATAAGACCCTCTCAAAGACATACTCATTCAAAAATACCGAGATAGGGTTGCCATAGTTAACCAATACATTCCATGTAGTGGCACCTAGCAATACATCGTTGACAATAAGCCAAACCGAGTTGTAAAGGTTTATGTAGTTGGAATTATTGATGTTCAAATTGAAATTAAAATCAGGAAGACCCAACTCCTTCAACAACACCAACTTGTCCTTGTACAAGATGCTTTTATCATAATAACATAAGAACTGGATCGGAAAATAGGTTATTTGTTTTAGGCGCAAATCTAGCTGCCGAAACACCTGACTCACATCCACCAAACTGACACCAAATAAAGGTGCATTGATGGTTCTCATCAAGAAAACCGTACACATTTGGATAGTGAGCACCAACCATGAAACCAACGTAAACAACAATGAAAATATCCATCGCCATAACTTGGGAAAAATCTCCATCCCGAAAGACGTTCTTTCCAGAAGAACGCTCATTTCTTTGAGTAGAGACTCCAATTGGAATCGAAGCTTTAACACGCCATTAATCTTATCCAAAGTATCTTGATCTGAAATTGTCGAGCAAGTAGACGGGGATTTGTAGCTATTGGTAAAACATCCATTCAAATCTACCGTCTCAGAGTTGACTTCGTTGGTCCCCATTGACTGGAGCAGAATGGGTCGTAAAGAGAAGTATTCAAGGTTTCTGTAATTTGGAGGCTTAAACATAATCACAGAAAAAGTGTCATCATCGTCGTTCGACTCCAACACAGGGAGACCATAGTCTCCGTACGTAATGTTAAAGATTCCTCGTGAAATAGTCGATCCAACAATCTCTATATGCTTGAAATCCTCCGTTTCCCGTAGCTCATCGATTCCGTTTGCAAACTGTAAAGGAATAAATTTCAAGCAAACCACGGCCCGGTCGTATCTGAACCCGAGCAATACAAGATCTGTGTTTCTATGCTTCAATTCTTTCACCAAATCCTTCGGGAAGAATACATGATAATTCATTACTGGAATTGAGTAAAACTATCTCTCCGTAAGTACTGGGAACTGTTATTCAAATTCTGGTAGAAGTCCCGGCGGTGTCGTAATGGCGAGAGGTGGCCTATCTGAGCTTCTTCTGGGTCTGAATCAGGGTCTATGGCTGATTCCTTCGTTTGTGGATCGGATTGAGCTATGTGGTATCGCTCAGTGACAGCAAAGCGTATAGTAAAATGGATGAGACAAAAAGCAAATGAAACACTTGAAAGTACAATAACCAATCTGATGTATACAAGATTCAATACCAGTACAGGAACAGAAGCAGGGTCGAGGTCTTGAAGGTTATTTGATTGCAAACTCCACTTAAAGCTCATTCAGTGGTGTTAAATCAGAGTGAAAAGTCAGTCGCGGTTGGATAAAATTAAGACATACACAATGAATTGAATTAGAGGGATTGAACTAAGTATTTTCAAACGTTTCCAGAAAAAGAGCTATTTTTCTTAAGGGTGTTGCTCATGGGGTTAGCAAGTTTCTGAGGGCTGCCTTCTGAATCTGCTCGAGAACCCGAATCAGCGCTCTGGAAATAATCAGAAGAGGCGCCTGCAGCAGGAATAGTCACATTGACAGAACTTATAGACCCACTTCGGGAGTGGGCAACTGAATTACTTCTAGACCGACTGAACGAGCTGGTCCGGGTTAGCACCTCGGCCGAAGAAGTACCACTCAAGTTCAAAAGCCTCTTCACTATGAACATAAAGCCCACCAACATCAAAAGACACGCGGCCATGATTTGAAACAAGATTCCGGGATTATTCCAATCGGTGATGGAATAGTTATAGATGGTGAGCATCAAGACGGGCACGGTGATGTTACAAATGTTCTTTACCAAGTATATGGCAGAGAAGAGTGCCCCGGTTTGAGAGTCTGGGTAATATTTGACAATAGCTGAGTTTAAGGAAGGACTTGCCAACGCTGAGAAACTCGAAAGTCCAAGTACACCAAGAAATACTGGCGTAGTATTGATGAACGGATACCAGAACAATGTCAACGCATCAACCAGTAATCCAACTGTAATGTTAACAAAATCAAGCATGTCTAATTGACGTTTCATCACTTTGAAATGGAACACCTTGTGGTAAACGAAATGGTTCAAGAATGGAGCCAAGATTATCAACGTGAAGGCCTTGGCCGCAAACGTGATCGAAAGAACATAACCAAGCGTGCCTGCGCTCCAGCTGAACTTCAAAATCCCGTATAACATAAACACCTGCCCCGACCCTGTGCTCATACAAGTCAAGCAACAATCACAAGTGGTTAGAAGAATCACTGCCATTCTTTCCCGGTAAAATCTACCATCGGTGTAGTTCACAGGCTTGAATTCTTCTGGAATCCAAAGAAGCTTTAAAGGACTAAAGTAGGTGGTGATTGAGCCCACAACTTTAGAAGTAATGGTGTGCAAACTAAGTGGTTTTTGGTCCTCTGCGCCAACAGTGGTTCGGCTGATTACTGAAAGGCTTCTGGACCTTCTCCTCGACTTTTCTGGTCTTGACTCCGGTAACATAAAGATAGCAAGCACCAGACAAACGGCAAACGCAACCAATTCCAACCTCAACGGATCCCACTCATAGGGTTCGACTGCATTGATGGTTGCATCGGCCACTATGACCTGTGGTCTGGCGGCTCTAAACTTCTTTGTAAACTCCATCAAGAACGAAGAGCTCACAGGACCCAAGGAAACCCCCGCATAGAAAAAGGAGATTCCCACTCCAAAGAAATAACTCCGCTCATGGTAGTCTGCGATATCCGCAATATAGCAGTTGACCAAGTTCATAAACGTCATCATACCTCCAGTAATACTAGCAAGAGCCTCCAGAAAAACCAACCATTTGAACATCAAGTGGTCATATCTTGACAACAAGTAGTACTTTAAGGCTCTTGTTAAAAAGATATCGAGTACCACTGCAACCATAAAGTATTTACGCCCGTATTGGTCTGATAACGACCCTACCTTGGTCATCACCAACAAAGCGATAACACTAGCAGCCACTCCAAAACACGCCTTCATATGAGATACCATCACTTCGGCCTGTGCAGCGTCACACAGTCCGCTTCCACTTTCTTGTAGTAAACTGTTACAGGCCAATTTGAAATAAATCAATTGTCGAGTGCTCTCCGCCGTCAAATCTGCAAAGGCAAACACAAACACATTGATTCCCAAGATGAATAACGATGGCCTTTTCAACCAATGCAACGTCTTGTTCAACGTACGTTGTTCACGAAGCCAGATCGCATCTTCGTCGAGCTCTTCATCGTCCAAAAGGTTGTCGTCAGCAATAGCATCATAAATATCATTGAAAGTGTGCTCCAAATCGGCTTCTGAATTGACCGTTACATCTCTGAATTTGACAGAGGGACGCCTCTTGTCAAGCAACGGATGCTGCTCGGAACGGGACATAGAGCTTACGAGAACCAATTGCTGGGTGGGTCAAGTGGTCAAGCTTTTGCAGAATTGTTTGTAATGCTTGGGTGGTACGGCAACAGTTATCAGTGCGTAAAAACAAATCCCACAGCACGCGCACGACTTTTGATACATAAGCCACATCCCTGAACCGCCAAAGGGGGGTCGTACTACCGTACAACCGTACGGCCGTGCTTGGGTGTGGAGCCGTTGTTAGAATTGTCGCGTGATTTGGGCGGTGCATCTGACTGGCACCACAACTGTGTGTGATATCTGCTTCCAGTGGGTGTAAGGGCCAGCACTGTGCGATGCACCGCTTGGGGGTCGAGTATGGGCCCTGGGGGAGTTTTGCAGCATATTGTCCATTTAAGTGTGAAGGAAGTCTTACATGTCCCCTTCTCACTTTCCAAGACGGGGTTCCGGTGGGATTATTAACGAATAGTCAGAATCAGTGGTTTCAAGCATATAAAATTGGTGGTGGTTAGTTTATTTGAATTCCTGCCTGCAACTGATTTAAGTGTGAACCCAGTTGGGCAATTCCAACCTAGTTGCTTTTGCTTTGTATTTGGCAATAAATTGGTCAGAATGATATGCCTTTGCACGCCCATTTTGCCATATCAGTTTGCGTTTCAGAAATCTTCTATTCTCCTCGAGTCTAGACTATCCAAACCTTGCCTTTAAGTCTTTTACCTGGTTAAACTTGCCAGTCGAGAACCAGAATCTCTTGTGTCTATCGGGGCACTGGCCTAGCCAAGACAAGTCTCAAAGCACTTAATGATAGATGGAGGTGGAGATATGTAAGTGAATGTGCTTAGTGAGCAGATCTTGTGAAGAATGCAGCTGCCCTACAGACGAATGGCAGAGAGGTTCCCATCCACACATCATTAATATGCATAACACAGACATTAGGTCATGAAACCAATTACTTTTTGGTATCATCACATCTGCAAAAGTTGCACCCAGAACGCAGAAACGCTTGGCGTATACAATTCCTTATTTGGGATTCATCATAGCACACCCGCCATACACTTCGTAAATGGAAGCACCCAAGTGTTACCGGGTATTTTTCACGAAACAATAGTTTTTCTAGGTAAATGCAGGGTTCTGCAAGAATATGCCGAGGAAGCAATCAATTGTGTTTGTGTTTTAGAGCTAATACGCCAAAAGGGTCCTTTGAAACTGCATCGCCTCTAAAAAAGGCGGTCCATTGCAGTAGAATTTATAAATAGGGAAACTGGCCCTGTCGAATTCAAAAAAACCCACCATGAACTGTTCCCACAAAAGGTCCAATTCGGTTGACCACACCTATCGGAGCTCTATCACCAGTAACCTTAGCTTGGGCCACAGAACCGGTAGCAGCTCGGTCACTCCTCCCGAGAGTCCTACATTCAACTGTAAAACCACGCCCATGAAGCAGGCGTACTTTCCGCTTGAAATTGATTTGGACGAAGTGACCAAACACTCCCAGAAACTTGAGGCTCGCTTGGCGCAGCAGCTGGCTGGTAAGCTGGACTTGTACTGGAAGCCGGATACCGTGCATATGAACCTTAGTGAGATAGCACCGTGGCACTCCAAGGGTGTCCAGAACAAAGATGGACTACACCTCAATCGCACAGTATCACCAACCACTCGTTTGCAAAGTGGCATTGAGGAGCGTCCGGAACGCTTCCAGTTGCCCCAGCTAAGCGAAACGTTGATCCAGAAATATCAAACTCAAGACCTCAAGCAGACCAAACTGCTGCGGTTCTTACGTCGACTTAGTAAGAAGCTTGAAAATATGATATGACTAGAGAGTGGAATTATATTTATATTGCCAATACACCACAGGCTGGACCTGTGAACCTATAATTGGGCCTCTAAAGCTTCTAACTGGGCAAGGACTGCGGACTTTGCCGTTCCTCCTATAGCATCTCTTCTTTCTACACTAACTTCGAAGTCAAACACCTCCTTAACGTCTGCTTCAAATCTGGAGTCAATCTCCTTGAACTGGGCAGTTGAAAGCTTATCGATTCCAGAGAGCTTTAATTCCTCAGCCGTTCTAACACAATCACCTGAGATGTGGTGGGTTTCTCTGAATGGTACCCCTTTTCTTACCAAGTAGTCAGCCAAATCGGTGGCCAACATGTCCATGGTCAAAGCACCTTCCATTCTTTGTTTGTTGATGGTCAAGGTAGAAATTACCCCGGTAGCAATCAAAATCGAGTGTTCGACGGTGGTTAAAGCATCAAATAATGGTTCCTTGTCTTCTTGCATATCCTTGTTATAAGTGGAGGGAATAGACTTAGTAGACATAAGGAACCCCGAAAGCGAACCAAAAACTCTACCACTCTTTCCTCTCAATAATTCTAACGAGTCAGGGTTCTTCTTCTGAGGCATCAATGAAGAACCAGTCGAATAGGCATCTGATAACTTGATAAACCCAAATTCAGCAGTGGAGTAGATGATCAAATCCTCCGAGAATCTGGAGATGTGGTTCATGAAGAGAGTGGACCAGAAAAGCGTTTCAATAACAAAATCACGGTCACTCACAGCTGTTAAAGAGTTACCAATGACAGAATCAAACCCAAGGCCCTTGGCAAGGAATTCTCTATCGATTCCATATGGATGGCCTGCGAGCGCACCAGCCCCTAAAGGAGACTGGTTGACTCTGACCAAAATTTGCTTCAATCTCTTGTAATCTTCAGTGAAATAAGTAGCATAACACGACAACCAGTGGGACCATCTGATTGGCTGGGCCCTTTGCAAATGGGTGTACCCTGGCATCAAAACGTCGATTTCCTGCCGAGCTCTCTTGGTAAGAACACCAATGAACCCAGATAAAAACTCCAACAACTTCTCCAAGTTCTCACGAACAAAGATCCGCATATCAGTGGCTACCTGATCGTTTCTTGATCTTCCTGTGTGCACTTTTCCAGCAATATGTTTCCCAATTATTTCCCCTAATCGTCTTTCATTGGCAGTGTGAATATCTTCATCACCGGCCTTTTCCTCAAAGGTATTGGTTTGCCATTCATTTCTGATTTCCTCAATCCCTTTGTGGATGGCGGTTAATTCGTCACTGGTTATCAATCCAAGCTTCTGCAATCCTTCAGTATAAACCTTGGTTCCAGTTAAATCTGCATCATACATTTTCTGGTCGTATGGTAAGGAGGCATTGTACAAGTCCATCAAGGGGTCCGAGGCTCCGGTGAATCTTCCACCCCATAATCTGTTCTCTGTTGGTTTTGACATATTGTTTTTTGTGGATTAAGTCCAAATGTTGAGTTTATGTAAATTTTTCAGATAACCCGATGATTCAACACCGCGCTTGGCCAAATTTTTCATTACCCAATTGGGTCGTGACTCATACAGGTTTGGATATACATCTATTAAATCACATACTATAAATTATGGCTTACATCTTCCTGTGAATCTTGGGTATAAGGAACAATCTCTGACTGTGAATCTGTCACACAACCATGCTAAGATTCTTTCGGTTCCCAACCCGTATCCACCGTGAGGGCAAGTACCATACTTTCTTTGATCAGTGAACCAGTAGTAGGAATCTTTATCGAGATTTTCTCTTTCCAACGCAGCCATCAACTCATCGTAGTCATAGATTCTCATGGAACCCCCGGTGATTTCACCGACGTTTGGCATCAACACATCGACCGACTCGGTGACTCTGGGGTCGTCTTTACATCTTTGCATGTAGAAGGATTTAATTTCAGCTGGGAAACGGGTCAACAAGATTGGGACACCAAGGGTGTCAGTCATCTTACGTTCTGCGGCCTCAGCAATGTCATCCCCGAACTTGAACGGTTCGCCTTCTTCGTTAGGAATGTTGTGCTCGTTCAACCAGTCCAAAGCGTGAATGTATTCCATTCTCTTGAATGGCATTGTTGGAGGAACAAAGTTAGGGTTCAATTGCTTGATCAAGGGACCTGCAACTGGATCTTCAAGCACATATTGTACCGACTTGGTCAAAAGACGCTCCAAGTGTGATAATAAGTCGTCGAAGTCTATGAATGCCAATTCGGATTCGACATGGGTATATTCACTCAAATGTCTCCTGGTGTGAGACTTTTCAGCTCTGAACGATTCTTGAACACAATAAACGTCTCCTAAAGCGGCCAAACAAGTCTCCAAGTACAACTGAGATGACTGGGTCAAGTAAGCTTCTTCGCCGTAGTAGCCCATTTTGAATAAAGTAGAACCTCCTTCAACCTGGTTTTGCACCATACATGGAGGAGTGACTTCAGTCAAACCTTCTTCAGCGAAGAACCTTCTGAATGCAGTCAACAACACGGCCCTGACCTTCATAACGGCAGAAAGAGTTTCACCTCTCAAGGTCAAATGACGTTGGTCCAACAACAAGGAAGGGTCGGCATTTTCTTGAACCTTGTTCAAGAACGCATCGTCTCCAGCTGGTGCTAAACCAATCACTTCGTAGTAATCGGTTTGCAATTCAACACCTCCAGGAGCAGACTTACCTTCTGGTAACTTCTTGACCACACCCTTGATGGTGAGGGTGGATTCCAAGGTTAATTCCTTTGTCACCTTGGCTTTGGCTAAATCACCGGTTAAAACACATTGAATGAATCCAGTACCATCTCTCAAGGTGACAAAAGCAAAGCCCTTTTGAAGTCTCAAACGGTGTACCCAACCTTGAATAGAAACTCTAGCGTTGATGTTTTCTTGTATGTGTCTAAGTTTGATCTTTTTGGCAGTAGGTAAGGATTCATCTTCTTCAATGGTAATCAACTCCACTTCAGCCAATTTCTTGGCTTGTTCATCAGTTTTAGCCTTCTGTTCTTCTTGTGCCTTCAACTGCTTTTCTTGTTTCTTCTTCAAACCTTCGGCTCCTTTTTTAGCCTTCTTTAAAGCAGAAGCAGATATCTCTGAGTACGCGAACTCGTCTGACTCTTCAACCTGTTTGTGCACAAACACCTTTGCTTCTGGCTTCACAAAGAGGGCAAATGCTGGAGTTTGAAAAGGCTGATCTTCCGAGCCTGTTATTTCAACGGCGTCTTTTCCTGTTTTTTCGTTAACGTAAACAGACATTGGTAAGGTTAGTTTTAAAATCTTTCAACGATTACATGAGTCAAAAAGTCGCACACCACCAGGAACATCAAGGTGCTAGATTTTACGCAGGGTACGGGTAATTGTGAGCGCAGTCTCTTTAATATTATTGTATTTCGGGGTCACTGAAGCAGCTAAATTATTCAAAAAAAAAAGAGTATAGTCCTCACTACCAGAAGGAATTGACTAGAGAGTTTTTGCCCCCAAATATACCCTCCCAATTTCCCATATTCTCCATGGATCATCTTCCCAGCCAAAGCTGCGAAATCGATTTTTATCTTCGCACTTTTCAAAGAAAATCTGTTCAATCTCCAAATACTTATTCCTCTTATAAATGGCATTAGAACAATCCTTAGCGGCTTTATCATTGGCCACCGTATCCAGTGAGTCGGCCACTCCCACGAAGACTTTAGTTTTCAAACCAAAGACCGCAAAGACTGCCACCCCTGTTCCTGTGATAGTGTTTGCTCTTCAATCAACTCAAACTCCTTCCAATGTGATTGCCAAAGCTGCTGGAGTTAAGGAACCAAGATTGGCCAAAGAAGACTTGATCCAAGAGTTCTTTGCTACGTCTCCAAAGGAATTTTCCATTGCTAATTTGAACAAAGATTCAGCTGCAAAGGTCAAGTTTGTGATCGATGAGAGCATCGTTAAGGCACCTGAGGACACCGTTTTGGAGTTGTCTACTGAGAGCTCCAAAGCTTCTTTACCAGCTAAAATTGTTGTGTCATTCTTGGAATCCATTGGCGTTGATTTGATTGCTGTCGACTTTTCAGCTGATGAATTGACTGAAGTAGCTCCAAAGAAGGAAGTCAAGAAGAAGGATAAGGATGCTGCTAAAATCGAAGATGCCAAGTTGATTGGTATTAACGTGGACAAGGCCAAGGACTTTTCTACCTGGTATTCGCAAGTTGTCACTAAGGGTGAAATGTTGGATTACTATGATGTTTCCGGATGTTACATTTTGAGACCAAACTCCTACTTTGTCTGGGAAACCATTCAAGACTGGTTCAACATTCGCATCAAGAAAATGGGGGTGAAGAACTCGTACTTCCCAATGTTTGTTTCTTCTAGAGTTTTGGAAAAGGAAAAAGACCATATTGAAGGGTTCGCTCCAGAAGTTGCTTGGGTTACTCGTGCTGGTAGTTCCGAATTGGAAGAACACATTGCCATTAGACCTACTTCTGAAACCGTTATGTACCCATACTACAGCAAGTGGGTTAGATCTCACAGAGACTTGCCTTTGAAGTTGAATCAATGGAACTCTGTGGTCAGATGGGAATTCAAGCATCCTCAACCATTTTTGAGAACCCGTGAATTCTTATGGCAAGAAGGACACACTGCCCATTTGACCCGGGCTGAAGCCACTGAAGAAGTTGATCAAATCTTAGACTTGTACGCGGGAATCTACGAAGAATTGTTGGCGGTTCCAGTGATCAAAGGTAAGAAAACCGAAAACGAAAAGTTTGCCGGTGGAGACTACACCACCACTGTTGAAGGGTATATTGCAGCCACTGGTAGAGGTATTCAAGGAGCTACTTCTCACCATTTGGGTACCAATTTCTCCAAGATGTTTGATATTTCTGTTGAAAATCCTGAAGGTGCTGATAAGCCCAAGGTATTTGCTTTCCAAAACTCCTGGGGTTTGTCCACCCGTGTGATTGGTGTGATGGTTATGACTCACTCGGATAACAAGGGGTTGGTCTTGCCTCCTCGTGTTGCTCAAAACCAAGTGGTGGTGATTCCCGTTGGTATTACCTCCAAGACTACAGACGAAGAAAGAAAAGCTATCAACGATGGGGCTGCCATCATTGAAAAGAGATTGAAGTATGCTGACATTAGAGCTCTTGGTGACTACAGAGACATCTATTCGCCTGGTTGGAAGTTCTCCGACTGGGAATTGAAGGGTGTCCCATTGAGAGTCGAATTTGGTCCTAAAGACATGAAACAAGAACAAGTTACTGTGGTCAGACGTGATAACGGAGAAAAGAGCGTGGTCAAGTTGGCTGACTTGGAGAAGCGTATTCCTGAAGTGTTGGACCAGATTCAGTACAGCTTATTGGCCAATGCTCGTAAGGAATTTGACGAACACAGAGTCATTGTCAACGAATGGAAGGACTTTGTGCCTACCTTGAACGCCAAAAACGTCATTTTGTCCCCATGGTGTGGAGATGCTGACTGTGAAGACGATATCAAGGATTCCTCTGCTAAGAAGGATGATGGAGAAGATGAAGAAGTGGATGAAAAGGCCCCATCGATGGGAGCCAAGTCCTTGTGTATTCCAAAGGAACAGCCTACTTTGAAGGAGGGCCAGAAGTGTGTCAAGTGTGACAGAGCTGCCGTAAATTACTGTATGTTTGGAAGATCTTACTAATTAATATATATAACTTGTACAGTGCTAGTTTTTGTACTGATCCCAGAACGGCAGTTTCTCCAACTCTTGTGTCAGAATGCTACACACCACTGTGTGATGATCTTCTCTAACCAAATAATACACCTCTTTAAGCTGCAACTCTTTGACATACTCCAACACTTTATGATAATTAAGGCCTATCTGCTTCATTCCATGAGAGTCATCCGACAAACAGAACCGCCCCCCGTGATCCAAGATGGCGTGGGCTATCACCGGCTTGGGGTACGGCGTGGCCCATCCTTTCCTTATAGCAGCCGAATTTAACTCGAATAATCCACCATAACTGGCTGCCAATTCAATGTTCTTAACGATCTGGGCCCAAACTTCAGGCCAGTCAGTCTCCATGTCTATATTCATCACATTCTTGCCAGTTGTTGGGTCTACATCATCCTGAGGCTGAAAGAGACTTATCAAGTCAAAATGTCCCACCACATCAGGCTTAAGCTTGTCTATCATAGTATGTTGCATCTCATAATACCGCTTGTACAACTCTCGGGACGTCTTCAGGTCCGTGTGATCCCGGGCCTTTCGCCACAAGTCCTCGTCAAAGTCAATGGGTTCACCCAACGCATGGTGAACAGACCCTACTATCATGTCAAACCTACTTTTTAACTTTACAGCATGTTCAATATGGTCCAAGTCTGCTCCTTCGACCTCGAACCCCACTAATATCATCATCTTATCCTTGTACTCGAGCTGCAAGCGGCGGGCATGGGTTTCATATTGCTCAAATATGGTGTTTAGTGTCTTACAATCATAGCCCTTAACAATCTCTTCTGGGTACATGTACTTGGAGTCAAATCGGGGCATGTGCTCCGTTAAGCAGAACTGGGTAAACCCCATGACATATGCCTTGGCCACCACCAGGTCCAAGTCGTCCACCGCGTGGCTGACGTACAGTCCACTGTGTGAATGATGTGAATGCATTGTGGTGGAGGTGAGTTGCAAAAGTCGCGCGGTTTTTTCTGCTCTCACTAGCACCATGTTTGTACGAACAGTACGTTCACCAAGACGGTTGCAGGTGGCGTGGGTGTCGACGCTCCCGCGTACTATACAGCAGATGCTTGAGCATCCGCCTGCAGTAGGTTCGCGCCTCCAGGTTGCGGGCCATGTCAAGTCCATCCGAAAGTTCAAGAATATCGGCTTTTTAGACCTTTCAGATGGTTCCACCTACAAAACCTTACCCATAGTGTTCCGTCACCCAGACCAGGTATTGGCGCAGTACGACTTGAAGGTGGGCCAGAGCCTTGAGATTTCCGGCGATTTGGCCGAGTCCAAAGGTGTACAACTGTTTGAAGTTACGTTTGATCCAGCTGACGATTCTCACCACTTGAAGATTATAGGAAACGTCCAAGACCTGTACCCCATCCAGAAAAAAGAGACATCTCTCCAGTTTTTGAGAAGTATCCCCATCTTGAGACACAGAACATCGACGTTGGCGTCTGTTTTGCGGTTGAGGTCGTTCTTGGAGCATGAATTAAACGTATTTTTTGCAGAACACAGTTTTACCAAAGTCACTCCTCCAATGATAACCAGTTCTGACTGTGAAGGTGGTGGAGAACAGTTCACGATAGAACCCTTGAATCCCAAGGAAGTTGTGAAGGACGGGATGGCGGTAAAACACGAGTTTTTCGGTAAGCCAGCGTATTTGACGGTGTCTACCCAATTGCATCTCGAAGTGTTGGCACCTTCCTTGAACCGTGTATGGACATTGACGCCGTGTTTTCGAGCAGAGGACTCCAACACCAACCGTCACTTGAGTGAGTTCTGGATGCTCGAGGCGGAGATCTCGTACATCTCCCAGTTGTCGCAACTCACCAGGTTCACCGAAGTGATGATTCGGCACCTCACCTCACAGCTCTCCAACAACCGCGAGGACGTGTTGAACTCTCGTTACAACAAAGCAGACCGGGAGCTAATCGAGGTCAGGTGGAACTCGATTTTGGCCGAAAATGACTGGCCTGTCATAACCTATGATGAGGCCATCAACCTCATTAACCAGGTGAAACTAAAAGGCAGACTGAAAGGTCGTCTTGCGTGGGGAGACTCGATTCTGACGGAGGACGAAAAGTGGCTAGCAGGGGACCATTTCCACTCGCCTGTGTTCATCACTGACTACCCCAAATCCCAAAAACCATTCTACATGCCTCATAGTAAGAACTACAATATTTCAGCCCCCACAGTCGCATGTTTCGACTTGATCTTCCCGTTCATTGGCGAGTTGATTGGTGGTTCGTTGAGAGAGGATAACTACGAGGTGCTTGTGGCAGAAATGAACCGCAGAAACATGGATCTTGTGGAAATGGACTGGTACTTATCTACTCGACTCAATGGAAGTGTTCCCCACGGAGGGTTTGGCATGGGACTCGAGAGACTCATGCTCTACTTATCGGGGCTTGAGAATGTCAGAGACGTCGTCACATTCCCCCGGGCTCCAGAGACCTGCGATTGTTAGGCATTCGTGGTGGTAGAATTCTTGTAAATAGTTGCAGCAACTGTCTAACCAAATAAAGTAGTGTATACGCCGTGCTCACATAATGATGAAAATTTTCAAAGCGAATTTTTTCTTCTCCCCAAACCATCTAGTTTAACCCATATAACACACCACCATGGACCAATTAAACGTTAAGGAACAACAACAGTTCCAACAGATTGTTGAGCAAAAACAAATGAAAGACTTCATGAGATTATACTCCAACTTGGTCTCCAGGTGTTTCGATGACTGTGTTAATGACTTCACCACCGGTTCTTTGACCACCAAGGAAACCACTTGTATTATGAAATGTTCCGAAAAGTTCTTGAAACACAGTGAAAGAGTGGGCCAGAGATTCCAAGAACAGAATGCTTTGTTGATGCAAAACATGCAAAACCGTTAAACCTGACCTTTGATCTCACTGTACCATGTTTTTATTTTGTATATATTTCTTCCATCGTACATAGAAACTCCGGTTTTTTGATATACAATACGAGTCTTATGACATGTCACACCATCAACGTTTGTAGAGTGCCAAAGTTCAAAATGGTGATTTTCATACTTCTAGTGCTCACCTCGCACTGGAAATGCTCGAATTTATCGCTACATCAACAACATGAATGAGACAGAATGCATGAAAATGGGGTTGCTGCAAATACTTGTAGCGTCGACCGTCAACAAGATGTTACGGCGATACGACTCGCTAAACGTTAGAGTTGATGTCACCACCTTTCTTTCACAATTAAGAGCTTGTACTGCTACGTATAGAGATATGTTTGGAAGACCCATACCAGAAGAAACCATGAATTCTAAAGAAGTGTTGATCCAGTTCATAGAGAACAGTGACTTCAAGAAGTTCATGAAGGTTCAGGGCAGCTTGATCCGGATTTTTGCCAACAGCGAGGAGTATCCTCATATCATGAAGTCAATATTGGTGACAGCCACAAAGCGATATTCCGAGTTTTTGGTCAGGAACGTCAATGATTTGGGTAAGCTCATTCAGGGTGCCAAAGAGATCACAGACCGAGAACAGATGAAGCATCGCGGTAACGTTAGTGTCATAGTGGAAGAGAACGAGCCTGCTGACGTTGAAAAGAGCGATATTGAAGTTAATAATGCAGAAAGTGAGCAATCGGGTGATGAAGCCAAGGAGACCAACAACGACGATAAGGAAGGCTCGAGCATGGAAGTCGACTCCGCTGATGGTACGAAAACTACGGGAGAAGACGAGGTAGAAGATGAAGACGAGGATAATAATGCCGAAGACGAAGAAGACGAAGAAGACGAGGAGGAGGAGGAAGAAGACGAGGAGGAGGAAGAGACTCCAAAACTCCGTTCATCCCGAAGACTTTCCAGACGGTCTTTCAAGGAGGAGAAACCAAGTCCTAAGAAAAAGCCAGAGGAAGACGAGGAGGATGAGGATGAGGATGATGGTGAAGGAGCCCCAGTGGCAGAAATTGAGCCGGAGGAAGAGGAAGACAACGAAGAAGAAGAGAAAGGAGATGAAGAAGAAGCGGCAGAGGAGAACGTTGAAGAAGAGGAAGACGTTGAGGAAGAAGAGGAAGAAGAAGAAAATGAAGAGAAAGAAAGTGAGGCAGAAGAAGATGAGGAAGACCAGAAAAATAACCCCGTGGATGAAGATGAAGACGACAAAAAGGCCTTGGATTCTCCACGTAGAAGCTCTCGAAAACGGTCTATGTCCCCTGCTGTTGGCAGTAACAAGAGATTCCAAACAATTGCTATCAACCTCATCAACAATATCCAATCTCATAGGTTCTCTTCATTATTTTTGCAGCCGGTTTCCAAGAGAGAAGTTCCTGATTACTACGAAATTATACACGAGCCCAAGGACCTAAAGAGCATTATGAAAGCAGTTAAGGGCAAGTCTGACGAAAGCTATAACCTGTTACAGCAACTAGAAAGAGACGTTATGCTTATGTTTGCCAACTGCATCATGTTTAACCACTCGGATAAAGACTTGGTCAACTTGGCAAGAACAATGAGAGATGATGCTGTAAATACTTTTAAATTGTTCAAAGAAGCTGAAATGTAATTAGTTAGTGTAATATAGATGATTTGATGCTGTAATCGGACGCGAATTTTTTCGAAATATCATTCTACTACAATGGAGGAAGACTATGATAAACAAATACAGGTGTTAACCAAAACAAGAGGATTGTTGCAGATGATAAACGAATCGACCACAAAGATTTACAATGATTTGAAAAGGGTCCAAGAAAACCATCGGCAAATAAAGGAATCAACTGAAACTTCCAAAAAGCTCATCGATCAATTGTGAGATTCGAATGATATATTAATTACTCTATAACGGGAAGTTTTGCCGTAAACTTTGGGAAGTATGTATTGTATCCTGGCGATACTTCAAAGACATTTTTGCCTCCTTTCAATTCCAAAATGTATGAGAAACATGTTTTGACGAGAGAGCTAATCCACTGTTTCTCATTGTCATTTGTGACCGATTTGTTGTACTCCACCAATGCTTCTTTGGCCATATTCAAACTGTTGATGACTTCATCTTGAGACACATCTGATGCAAAAGACAGGGAGTATTGGGCGAAGGTAAGTTGAGATGGCACTCCTATGGATTCGAATGGCTTGAATCTTAACCTGAATAAGCTCTCGAAACTGGTGATGAAATTGGCGGTAAGATCATCGAATTTAATCATTTTCTGGTTTTGCAAGTAATTTAACAATAGGCACACGGAATTGATGAGTCTTTGAAAGCCTTTCCAATAATCGATTTTATGCTGAAGTGCCTCATTGATTTTGGTGAGCTTTTCCCGTTTCTGCTCAAGTTCTTGCTTGTTCTTCAGTTTTTTCTTCTTAGCGACGATTTTGGATATTTTATACTTGTTGAACTTCAAGAGCCTTTCGGTGGAATGATTTATGTAGACTTTGGTGAGGTAGTTGATATACCAGTAGATTGAATAGATTTCAAATTCCCGGTACAACTCTAGTTCTATTCCAATAAGCAAAAACTCAATCATTAATTCCAACTTTGTGGAGTAAATAAACGAGCTGATTGGCAAAGCGTTTTCATCGGTGTCGGACAACTTATCACCGATTTTGTAGTTATTGTAGATTTCCATCTCAAAGTTCTCCGATTGAACTTGTAAAGAGTCCCATACCAAAAGGTTCTTGTTGATCAATTGTCTCTGCCGACACCGGTTGTTAGCGTAAACAGTCAAATTTTGGTATACTCCTGCTTCAAGGTCTTTAAGTAATTGGCTCAATGCGTCCATTACTAGTTCTGTATCGGCATTGTTCAAGTTCCATGTTTTAGGATTTGATACGTTACAGTTGAAAACGTTGACGTGGTTCATCAAGTCCAACGTTAAGTCACTTAGATGATAAACAGAACCCAATATACTTTGGTCTTCTCTAATAAGAAATAATTGGAAAATTCCCTTGTTAATCACATGGTACTCATTCACCATATGTTGAATATCGTACTTTAAGAACAAGTCCAATGCTTCAATGTCCTTGATATAGTTGGTTTTCCTGAATATCTGTTTCAATTGCTCAAATACGTTGGTCATTTGTTTGAAAGTTTCGTCGAATCCAATGTCGTAAACATCACCTGGAATATGCCTATTACCCAACGATGCTTGAACCCATTTTGAAACACTGCCAACTGGTAATTCTTGGGTCTCATAAAATTGTTTGTGGTCGGCAATAAATTTCAAGCATTCAATTCCTCTATTCAAAATATCCTGGAAGCTTTGGAGTTGTCTAAGATCTGGTACACCGAAAAGGTTTATTTGTAAATTCGATAGTATAGGCAAACTGTTCAAATCCTGTAACAACATCAACTGTTTAATAATATGTTCCTTGTGTTGAGCTGCACTTCTTTTCACTAAGCCGATGGCACTCTCAAGATCATTAAGGACATCATCCACCATGATATCCGTAAGAAAGTCTAACTCCATGTTTCTGGTGGTGATATCTTCATCTTCATATAACACAGTATTTCCCACCGTTATCATGATACCTATGAACTTGCTCAATCCCACCACAAAGCTCTTCAACACACGGTTGTACACTCCGTCACCTAGGCTGAATGTTTCTATTCCTCTGTCCAAGCTCATCGTGTACCCATGGACGATGTCTTCGACGTAACGACAGCTCAAGACTGTCAATGGCAATGAGGAACTACTGAACCAGCTCATTAAGAGTTTGAATAACTTGTTCATTAGCCCCAGAAGCTCGGATTCGGATATTGGCTTCAGGCATTCGAAATTCAATTCAGCAGCGCTCAACTCATTGGGGATCAATCCAGTATCTAAACGAGGATTATTAATCTCTATTGCTCGTGTTCCCTCGAGGAGGTCAAAAAATGGAGACTTCACTACTCTGTTGTTTGATATCTGAGATATTGAAGAGAAGAAATCTTCGGTGATATCAACATAATCGTTCATGGCGATGTTCCAAGATGTGAATACACAATTTTTCTGGGTGAGATTTTGCGACTATATGAAATGATTCTAGAATTAATTATATTGTTTTATATACGTCAGGAAAATTAAACGTTGGCTTCTAAATCCTCTTTTTTACTCTTCTTCAAAAAGTTGAATCCAACATAATAAATAAATATGCCAAACGCTTTGGTTGGGAAGATTTTCACTGCCCATGTATTTGGCATTATTCTGATGATTAAACCAGCTGGAATGGAGACAAATCCACAGATGATGGAAGTAGCCCACATTCCTGGGGTTAGCCTGGCAATCGAGAAAGAAGCTCCTCCAACAAACATGATCAATACCTGAACAGCACAGATCATTATCGTTATAATAAGGAAATACCAGTTCCTGAATAAGTGGGAGAAAAAGTTCAAGTTGTAAGCAGTTATTCTACCTCTAATGGTAGTAATATCAGCAGCTTCATCCAACTTCCTGGTTACTACCAACTTCCACACCTGCAACCAAACAAATGTGTTGAAGGTAAGAGAATCTAATTGTTTAAGTTGGTGACTAGATACGGGGGCATCACCATAAAACAACTTTTGACCACCAAAGTGTAGCGTAAGGGTTACCGCCAATTGAGTAGTTGATTGACCCAAAATCATCTTCCACATTGAAACAGATATTAATGGAGCAGTTCTTCCGGCGGGTTTGTTTTTCAAGAAACTGTCGTCAGGTTTATCAGTAGCCAAAGCTAGGGCAGCCAAAGTATCCATAATCAAATTGACCCATAATAATTGAACTGCAGTCAATACAGAATGGTTATCAGATGAAGCAACGGCAGAGACAAATGTCAATACCACAGCGGTAATATTCACTGTTAATTGAAACTGAATAAATTTCTTGATGGAAACAGCAACGGTTCTTCCCCATTTGATGGCTTGAACTATATCGGTGAAATCGTCAGTCATTAAGATAATATCTGAAGCTTCTCTTGCAACTTCAGTACCACTGATACCCATGGAAAATCCAACATCAGCCAATTTCAAGGCACTGGCATCATTGGTACCATCACCTGTAACAGCCACCACTTCGCCAGATTTTCTCAAAGTATCAACCAAGATTCGTTTATCTTCAGGAGAAGATCTAGCCAATACTCTCAAGTGAGGAACAACCTTGATTCTTTCAGCTTCACTCAACTTTCTGAAGTATGGACCCTCCATAGATGCATGTTCGTTATCCAAGTCTTCCGGGGTTAAAATGTAACAACCTTGGGAAATAGCCTTTGCCGTTCTCAAGTTATCACCAGTTACCATTCTAACAGACACACCACCCTCTTTACATTTCAATACTGCTTCAGGGACACCAGGCTTCAAAGGATCTTGAATACCAACAATACAGTCTAAAATCAAGTTTCTCTTACTCTCATCATATACAGCAGGACTTGTGTCCACCAATTTCTCTGGGTCTGCTTCAGCTGGGTGCTGTTCATTGATAAGACTCTTAAGAGGCCATGAGGTAGCCCCGACAAAGTCTTGATGTCCAACAGCAATGGCTCTCAAAGCATCGTTAGCAAACTCATCAATTTTACCTAAAATTACATCTCTATCGTCTCTGTTAATTCTGGCCAATTGGTTGTTTTCATCATACTTGAATCCACAATTTCTGACAACGATTTCTGCAGCACCTTTAAAGTAAAATCTGTACCCATTTTCAATCTTGACAATGATACCTGACCATTTCCTTGAGCTTTCAAACGGTATTGTTTGCACAATATTATGAGATTCGTTTTTTCTGATTTGTTCCAAGTCTTCGTTTTCAAACAAATTAAGTTTGTCTTTAGCAAATATCAATAAAGCAGACTCGGTTTTGTTACCCAAGTAGGGATCACTTACCAATTCGTACTTGACAGTACTCCTTATTTTGTCTTCGTCGCTCATACTCTCAAAAAGTCTTTGAAAAAAGTTCTTTTTCTTTGGCTTAGTCTTAAGAATATTAGCAGCCTCTTCGTTGTAGCTGACATTCTTAAAAGCTGTGGAATTCAAGGTAATGTTGGTTGCAAAATATGTCTTCAAATCTGAGAAAAGACTTGGAATAATTTCAAGAGATTTAGGCCCAAACTTGTTGGAAACCATGTCATCAAACTCCATGCCGTTACCAAAGTAACCTTTAACGATTCTCATCTTATTCTCCGTCAAAGTACCGGTTTTATCAGAACACACAGCGGTGGCTCCACCCATGGTTTCACACGACTTTAACACTCTAACCAAGTTCCCGTTCTGGGCCATTCTGGTGGTTGCAAAAGCCAATGCCAAAGTCACTGCCAATGGTAAACCTTCTGGAACTGCAACCACAATAATGGTGATGGCAGTGATCAAAATATCCAAAAACTTCTTACCCTTCTCCGCCGAGGCGAGATCATTGTCGGATCCTCCTGGGGCTATCTTGATACAGAATCTAATGAACAAAACAATAAACAAAACCAAGGCCGCCAAAAATCCGTACTTGGAAATTCCATCGGCCAAGTTATCCAATCTTTCTTGCAAAGGAGTCAGTTCGCTTTCATGATTAAGACTCATCATGGTTCTACCGTGAATGGAGTTGACACCAACGGCAGTCACCAAGGCATTTCCCAACCCACTCAAAATTTTGGCGCCCGAGATCAAAAAAGGGTCCTTGAACTTGGTACCTACCGAACCCAAATCCTGAGAGGCATCGGAAGCGTTCAACTTGTAGAACTCAAGAGCCTCGTCAGCAGGCCGTTTGTGGATGGTATCGGATTCCCCCGTCAATGCACTTTCATCACACTCAACCTCCCCACTCACCAACACCGAGTCGGCTGGTACCACATCACCCGTCTGCAAATTTATCACATCACCCACCACCAAGTCATAAATGGATACAAGCACTTGCTGGCCATTCCGAACCACAATCAACTCTCTATCCTCTTTCTTGGCGTTCAACTTGGCAAACTGACGTTCCTTTTGGTAGTCGTTTGCAGCACCCACCAACACCACAATCAACACCGCCACAATGATGGCCACCCCTTCCACCCAGTCCAACTTTGGAATGGGGGTTCCATCCACGTCATACATGGTATCAGTACCAAAGGTCTCATAGAGTCCCAAGGCCATGGACACCACGGCCGCTACCGTCAATAAAATCAACACCTTGTCCTTGAAAGCCTCGATACAAAGCCGAAGGAACGACTTCTGAACCTTCACCGGCAACCGGTTGTCCCCGTAATGCTTAGTTCTCTGCTTCATATCAAGGTCATCACTATCCGAGATGCCTCGGGAGACATCCAGGTTCAAGATATTGCTCAAGTTGTCTAAGCCACCCAATTCAATCAATTTGCGCAAGCTCTTGGGATCGTGAAGCTCCAGTAACTGGGAGATCGAAAGTGAGTAGGTATCGGTCAACGGCGTTTGGCTGTTGATACTGGCCAAATCGTGATTTATAAGTTCTTTGGAATTTGCGGGCAAAGCCAAGGTGGAAGTTTGACCTGGGGCCAGAGGCTTTTCTGACATCGTGTCATCTTGATGGACTGAAGTAACGTCCTGATTAGACATGTTTAATTGTAAGGGTCAACACAAACAACTTAAACCTTAACACCAGAACCAATATTATTTTCCAATAAGTTTTTTTAAGATAAAAGGCACAGTTTATATCAGTAACATTAATGGGGCTGGGCCAGGGGCCGCACTGGGGCGAACCATCGCGAAGCCTGCCCGCCACGTCGTGTCTCCTTTGGTGAGCGCGAAATAAAGCACAGCCTCAATCAGATTCAATTTACCTGATGCGGTAAGATACACTGGCAGATGCTTATTTTCTTGTCTCAAATGACTTTAAAGGTTGCATTGTGACTAGAATTGGCTATGCAATCATGTTGCTGACCAACGTGTGACCAGATGTTGCGGTCGGAACCTGATGGCAAAGATCTTTGGATGTTCTCAAGGATGACCCTGGCGAAGGTGTTTTGTCACTCACACGCGTGCTGGGAGTGCCAAGTATTTTTTCAGTATACGGCTCGCATTCAACTATCGGCTTTATGCTCGCGCGGAGGCGACATTCACTTCATAGCTACCATAGGGTCTGAGCCTCTTTATGGTCGGAGATCGTGCCGGATGGCTGTTCTAATGTCTGCGGCCGTTTGTTATCGTCGCCAAGCATTCGGTTCAAGTGTTAAACTCCAAGCGTTTGTGGTTCCAAGCGTTTGCGGTTCCAAGCGTTTGCAATTTCACAGCCTTTTTGGTACTTGCAACCATTGTCATGTATGCCGCGACACGACTCGTGCGCCCATTGGTGATAAGGCTACGGATACAAGACGGAAGGTGGATGTGTCACGTGAGGAATGTCCTCTTATGTCCGCTCAGCTGCAGTTCTCGTTTAGGAACGGCCTAATCCCGTTTAGATCCTTCCGCGATGGCCCCAGAAGATTTTCACAAAAGCCAATCCCGTGTAACGGTAAAGGTTTTACAATTCACACTAGCCTTTGCGAGCAATTGACCCTATGAAAGCATATTCCTCCTCTTAATGACAAGTCCACCGCGGTCCGAGCCATTCAATGTCCGATCCGCGATCCGAGTCTTCACCACCCGCACCTATAAATTCCCCTGATGTGACACTTTGCAATCACCACAGCAACTATGGGCAAAGAACAAAATCTCGCCAATCATATCTTATCGTTGCCTGAACCCCAGCTCTCCCAGGTTAGAGGCCACCCGGCCAAGGTCTTGCGGTTAATTGAGGACTACCCAGAATCATTCATGGACATTGGCCCCGTTAAAGGAAAGCGGATCATTGAAGAAATCCAAAAAACCAAGCCTTCGGTCATGATTGAAATGGGAGGCTATTGTGGGTACTCGGCCATTCTCTTCGGGAACGAGCTCAAGAAGCTCAATGGCAAGTATTACAGTTTTGAACTCTCTGATGAGTATGCTGAAGTAGCATCCAAGTTGGTTGATTTGGCTGGATTGTCGGGAACGGTTGAAATTATCGTGGGCCCTGCCAACGCTACATTGCCAAGGTTCAAGGAGTGGCTCAAAGAAGATATTATTGACTTTGTGTTCATCGACCATGATAAACAGGCATATACTCCTGATCTCAGGATCCTTGAGTCGTTGGACCTCATTGGAGTCGGCACCACCATCGTCGCTGACAATATCATCCGTCCCGGGGCACCTGAATACCATTCGTATGTGACCCTGACTCCTCAGCAGAAGAACGAGTATATCTCTGTCAATCAAAACCCTAACGGCTCCCAGTTTGTGGGTAGATGGAACTTTGTTTACGAAACCGAGTTGATCAAGATGGGGCAAGATGGGATCGATGTCACCAAGGTTGTCAAATCTTTGAATTGATTAGGTTATGAATTATATAGCGGTACGGCAGAGCTATTTCAAAATAATGTACTTTAGGGTGGTTTGAAGTTGTCCTCTTTGCAGGGTATATATTTGGTCTCTGTATTTGCATTTTTCTTTGGTTCCTGTTTCTACATATCTCTCTCGCCTGATGTTTGCAGCTATTTCGAAAACCTCGCGACTTTTACTTCTGTAATGACTATCAACTTCATTCCTGGAGAAGTCAACAGAACAGAAAACTCGGTGCTGCACGGACGATGGAAAGACCACTACATAATTGTCTACGGCTCCGGTAACAACTTGGTGATATCTTCTCTCACCTTCAAAAACAACATCACCGACCATCTTCAAACCATTTATCTCGAATCAGACCCGTCCTCCATTGACTTCAATGCATCCAGTGGCTTTATCGCCATCTCAGTCAAATCCAAAGTGCTTCTCCTTAAGCCGGTCAACGAGTTCATGAGCAGGCCCCAATGGTCTGTGGCGTTAGAGGTTTCTGCTCATTCCACTGTCAATTGCATGCACTGGGCCCCTGTCGAGAATGAATTGGCAATAGGAACATCCGATTCGATTGAATTATTCAAGATCTATGAGGAGTATGGTGCCCTCAAGTACCATCGTCGATGGTTCCAGACACAAGCAATATCAGTTACTGCTCTCAAAATTACCTTCAATTCCAATAAAATCGTGGTGCAGAATGGCGACTATGATAGACTATTGAAAGTGTGGTCTCGCATTAACTATGGAGACGATAACACCTTGTTTGAGTTGACATACCTTCCGCATCCTGTTAATGACTTCATTTTGGACTTCAAATGGCGCTTCAGGCTTTATAGCAAATCATCCAAGGTGATTGACGAATCAATGGCTAATATCAAGAATATCAGAAACTATATTGACACCGGCAACGAGGACTCAGATACACTCTTCACCTTCTCTTACAATAAAGTGTTCAGAGTGTGGTCTACGTACGAATCTAGTGGACATAATCTGATCAAGTGTTGGGGTCAATTGGACTTGTCGGACTGTTTTGTAAACCAGACTATTGTTGCCGTGGTGTTGATCGATAACTACTATCTTCAAAAGACATTATTCCGCCAATTGGAGGGCCTGACCTCCGAGTTGGCAAATTACTTCAAAGATCAGTTATATGATAACATCGATTTGTTGCTCGTGGTGAGCAATTTGGGTCAAGTGGCCCTTTATCTGATTCTGAATGTGTCGATGATCCCGCCCAACTCAATTCGTTTCGAGCGAATTGATACAATGGCCATGGAGTTCAATAAGTTTTCTTTTCTGAGTATCACAGAATCAGTACAGCTGGAAGATATCCTGTCAGAGGCTTTCAAAATCAGCTTAAAGCCCGTGGTAGTTCCAAAAATTGCGTTGTTTGATAAGGATGATGCCACTTTGAGTCTTTTGTTCCATAATCGGCTCAAAAATACCTTGAAACTCAATACATTGAATTTCAAACAGCTACTTAAACCGAATACTCCTTGTATTGGAACTAATCTCGTAAACAAGTTCCAAGGTCATGATAAGTCCATCAGGAAACTCATCAAATCATACAAATCGAACACCCATTCCATTCTATTGTCTATTCTGAATTTTGCCAAAAACAACTACATTTGGGAACCACTTACCCTCAAAAAACCTTCCAAAAGAACTATAATCACTAAGAAATTCCAGATTGATTTAACCCTCGTGAACAACGACCCAAATAATTTTATCTATGACGCATTACTCTTGAATGATATCGAAGGTTCTCCAGGCAAACGGCGTCATCTAGTAATTTCTTTTGACAAATTAGGATTTCTTACTTTATGGGACTGTAATGAACTTGAACATGAAGACAAATGTGCTGAGGTGATATACAGCGAACATGTAGAAGATAAAGCTCCGAAGGTGTTGCAATTGGTTCAAATTGAGAAGGATGAATACTTGATTGTGTCCATTTATGAGTTGGATGAAGTTAGGTGCTGGAAGTTAAAACTCACAAAGGAAAACTCAAAGAATATCGACTTATTTCCTTGGAAGATTCAAAACTTGCCGCCAGTGGAAAGTCGTTACAAGATAAATAAAATTGAAAACCTTATTAACGACAAATCTTCTTCTTTGATTTCCATAATTGAAGAAGGTGGACATCTAAGTAACTACTCCATCAAGTTTGCCGAAATTGTCGAATGGGTTGAAACTTCCTCCTTTCAAACAAATATCAAAAACTGTTCCAAAGTAATGGGTTCATCTATCATCAATAAAATTGCATTTGTTGATGAAACGGGTTATAAGCTTCAAATTTGGGACTCTAAGGCAAAACTTCTAGAGTATGAAGAGGAATTTAATGCTGAACAAGGTGCTGTTCGAGACATTGACTGGTGTCTAATAAGTTCTCCTGATCGGTCTTGTCACAATGTTCTTTTATCGATAGGGTTCCAGAGGTTTGTCATGTTGTACACCCAATTGAGGTACGACTATACCAACAATATTCCCACATATGCTCCTTTGAAAAAGATCGACATCAGTGACTACACTTCTCATGAAATTGGTGATTCGATTTGGATAAACAATGGATATTTGGTCATCGGATGTGGGAATCAGTTCTTCATCGATGATAGATGGTTCCAGCTAGGAAGCTCGGGAAGCAGTCTTATAAATAGTATGACTAGACAGTTGGTTAGGGGGTTTTTCGAACACGATGATGATGATCAGCCTTCTTCACACGAGACTTCTAACCAAATATTCGACATCAGTGACATTGTGAGGCTTTTGAATGGACCTTTACCCTATTATCATCCTCAATTTTTGATTCAGTTAATGTATCTGAACCAATTTGATTTGGCCAAACTAATCTTGGTGAAATTGTTTCAGTGCATTCGAAGTGGAGAAAAAATTAAGTGGAATTTGGGATTTGATCTTGTTGATGAAATATTATATGATCAACAAGCCGATGGTCGTCATTCAATACTTGAAAACGCTAAAGAAGAAGATATATTTTCTACTTTCAACGAGAACTTGGTTGACCTATTGTCTGAGAAATTGACGAAAATATCGTTACCATCTTTAACAAGACACCAGCAAATCACGTTGATCTCGCTCATCAATATCACCAAACTCGTGAAAAAGTATGTTGGTATGTTGGACGAAAACGGATTAAGATTCTTAATTGGGTTCAAGTTGTATCAGTCATCTACCAGGCAATCTGCACTCAACATGAGAGACATAAATTTTGCTTTACACAGTCGTAATAAGGATATATTGGTTTCAATAGTTGAAGAAGCCTACGATTTCAAGTTCACCTTAAGTTTGGTTAAAAGCTTGGGTTTGGTCTACTGGATTGACAATTATAAATTACTTGAGATTGTGGAAAACATTGCTAAAAATGAATTCAATAATGAGAGAGACCCTTCCGGAATAGTGTCTTTACTCTATATGGCATTAAACAAAAAGAATATACTAGTTGGTTTATGGAGAACCACTAGTCACAAAGAAAGACAAAAGATCTTGGCATTCTTAGCTCATGACTTTACCCAGAACAGATGGCAAGTAGCTGCCATGAAGAATGCATTTGCTTTATTGGGTAAACACAGATACCTTGATTCGGCCTATTTCTTTCTTTTGGGAGAAAAGGTATCCGATTGTTGCAGTATCATCAACAGTAAATTGGGTGATTTCCAGCTTTCGTTAATTGTATCAAAATTATATCATTTTGTCAGAAGCAAAGAATCTGATACTCAACAGTTGATTGAGACTTCACTTTTGAAAGATGTTATTGAAAATGGAGATAAATGGGTCAATAGTTGGTTATTCTGGGAGTTAAATCAGAAAGAGATGGCCATTCAAGCACTAATAAAGTCACCAATTGACCTAATCAAATCCTCCGATTTGAACTGTCCTAACAACTACACACTTAACTCCGAGTCAAACAAGTTTCTCAATGAGGATCCAGCACTGATATTGCTATACACCTCCCTCAAATCCAAGTCATTGAACTATCAGCAAGGTTCGATGTTAATTACTCCAAAAGAAGAATCAGAATTCATATTGAAGATCTGTTCGATCTATGATAAAATGGGGTGTGATTATTTGGCATTAATACTTCTTAGAAACTGGAAATTTGACTACAGGAAATTTGACAAGATGAACAAAATCAATGTCAATGGCTTTAAAGAATTCAAAATGGACAACGATCCTCCTCCAGAACAGATATTTGAGGAACCCGATATGAGTGCTTTTGATTTCGGGTTTTGAAAGTTATAGAAACATGTAATATACAAACAGTCATTAGAAGCTGCAAAAAAAACACAAACCCTACCCGGGACTCGAACCCGGAGTCTCCCGCTTAGGAGGCGGATGCCTTAACCGTTTGGCCAGCAGGGCGCGCTAATAATAAAAAACGACCTAATTGGAAAATCAGGCTCACCATTTAATCACTGAAAAGCCTTACCAGATCGTAAAATGCTACACTCTAATTCTTCTGTACTCCAGTTGATTGCTTGTACTAAGATCCCACACAAATATCCATAGCCCCTCACTAAAAGCGGTATGTTTTCGGACGAAAGGGACTAAAGGAGAAAGCAGTGACCATTCTGCTCATTAACCTTTTGATGAGCTATTTCTAGGAGTGACACAACTACATCTACAGTAAGTTGAATAAGGTTTTGTGCGTCCAAGAATTGCAGCCATAAACGCGGGGGCTATCAAATTTCACTAAAGATTTTTTAAGAAAAGTAGCTTAAATTGAAGAATTAAATACAAATTAAAAGACGCAGGTAGGGCTCAAGAACCCAGAGTTTAAACCTCAGGGTTTTTTGGTTCGGGTTGACTAATAGACTTGGAAATTTCCAATCCTCTGTTGAGCAATTCACCTTGTAAATCATCTTCAGCGTCTTCGGTGTGATTGGAGATCTTGAAGAAAATTAATGGGGAAGCAAGTACCAAGGCCCCAGCACATAATCCCCAACTACTAGCAAACATGCTCATGTAAGGAACTTCATAATAATCCAAACGCCACATAATAGCAGCACCGGCTGATTGAATAGACTTAAAGAAAGCTCCGTAAATAGCATTCTTCTTAGGGTTGTTAGACATGGCTCCCAAAGTGTAGTAAATGAAGGTTTGAAACATGGCATCATACATTCCGTAGAAAATGTACAAGAACATAGGTCCCACATAAGTACTACCCTTTTTAAAGTCAATTAAAGCCATGCCAGCCACCGATTCTCTGGTGTACTTCTTTTGGAAATCATAACCACCACCCCAGATAACAAATGTCAAAACCATGATGATGGACCAGCCGATCTTGACTCTTGTTTTTCTGTCGAATCTTTTCCAATCTAAGATGTTTCCGAAAATAGCGGCACCAACCATTTGAGCGGCCCAGTACAACAAAGAGTTCAAAGATCTGGTTCTAATAGTAAATCTAGCAGCATTGACATCGTTAAATTGGTAAGTGTAGAACCAGTTGGAAGCGAAAAACATGGGGAACAAGAAATAGATCTTTGGTTCTTTGTACAACATTTTGGCCATGTTTATCAACTCAACCTTCCAGTGAGGGAACTGTTGTTGGACGACTCTTTCAGAACCAACTCCACCTCTCCAAACCTGATGAGGACGTAAAGTACATCCGGCAATAATAATACCCGAGCACATCAAGGCGATGAAGGCGGCGTACGTACCATCGGTGGCCACACTGCTGTTATTTTTCATGTTGTTACCGAGAGAAATAGCACTTCCAATCACAGCACCCAAGTTGAAAATGACCCAGAAAGTCATGATGGCTTTACCCTTAAGGTGCTCAGCAGGATAGGAGATGATGATGGAGGTTTGGGCAGCCCAAAGCTGACCAGCACACACACCAAGAATGGCCCCAGCAGCAACCACAAAGGCAGCAGCTCCACCATAATCCTCAACCACACCATCAGCGTTGGTGAACAGGTGTTTCGTGTAGTACAACAAGGAACCCGAATAAATAACGTACCCAACTCCTCCAAACATCAAACTGAACTTGGTACCAATGATGTTACACACCCACCCGGCGAAAAAACCATATCCACAGAAGGTGGAGTACAAGGACACAGAAGAGTTATTTGAAACTGACAATGAGATACCAGCACCTCCAACTCCTGATAAGGCATTGTACATACCTGGTAACATGAAACAAGTGAAAGCCAACATCACGATTTGAACCATGGATTCAGAATAGGCTGGCAAAAACGACACGATTTTTTTGTCGTACCATCTAAGAGGACCGGTATAATGGGATTCTTCCTCTGGTTGATGTTTATCAGAGGACGTGCCACTATTGTGCACCTCAACGGTGTTATTAGTCAACTTTTCTTCAGACATTATGATTAGAATAGAGGACTAGAAGTATTAATCAACCCCAATTTTACCGGAATCTTATGGGGTTTATATATGAAGATGCGGCAAAGGCCAAAATATCTTATCTATTTTTTTACTCCAAGTATCGCAGTTTTTATCGTTACTTTTAAGAAAAAAATGCCACCTTGATTTGCGCATTCATGTTACATTAGTACTCAAGCAAATTATTAGATACAAATTTCCATCATGTTGTATTTTATCCGACAATCTGCCAGTCAAAATGCAACATGACTATTGATTGCAACTTGATAAGAATCTAAATTAAGGTTGCAACCCACCTTTGCAATGGGTTGTAGTCATGTGTTCCACCAGCCTTATATGATCTACCACCACCCTTTCCTCCGGACCCACTAGGAAGAGGGGCCAGGTGCAAAAGTGCCTTGATGAAATCCTCGTGCCACTTATGCAACATCAAGGCTCGTTTCAAGGTGGTATTTTACTCGCGGTTCCGGTTTAGATTTTCCTCTGGTCGCGTTCGAACGCTTCCCCAGCTTTGACAATAGCAGTCACAAGATCATCAATAATGGCATCCGTAAGGATGGGCGAGTTAAATACCACCCGAAAAAACTCACCCTGTTCATCCTGGGCCCCCGCCTGTGGGTGAGGTGAGAAGTCAACGAGGTATCGACCCTGGGTGTGCAATTCTCGTGAAATATACCTAGTGACGGGGGTGAGATCATCTCCCTCATAGGATTTGGGACGGTAGTAAAAGCACACTTGCAAACACGCGGGATCTCCCACTACTGCGAAGTTGGGATGTTGGCGGGTCGCCTGCAAAAAGTACCGCACCGTGTCGTACGCGTGATCGACCCTCTGCTCGAAGCCGCGGGTGCCATAGTACTTCCAGGCCATGTACAACTTGAACGAGTCAGCGCGGCGGCCGCACCCCATAGTACCGTCCGCGAGATCAAAGTTCTCCTCATCACTTTCTCTGCCGTGGAAGAGGTACGGGGCGTCTAGTGACATGGCCTGCTGGAACTTACCCACATGTGGCACGAGAAGAAATGAGCATGTGGTTGGCACCCCTAGCATTTTGTGGGGGTTAACAGTGATGGAGTCGGCCGTGTGGCACCCGTCGAGGCGGTGGCGGTGGCGGCGCGAAAACACCACGTTACCGCCCCACGATCCGTCGATGTGGAACCACACGCGGTACTTTTGGGCGATGCGGGAAATGGGTGCAAACGCATCGAACGACCCAAATACTGTAGTACCGGCGGTGGCATTGATATATAACGGCGTGAACCCTTGGGCAATAGAGTCGGTGATTGCTGCCTCGAGGCTCTCGTGGTGCATTGTCCCGTCGTCGTTGACAGCAACTTTGAACACACTGCCAGACCCGAGCCCGAGAAGAATAGCGGCTTTTTCCACCGAGTAATGGCAGTGTTTCGATGTGTACACCGCGAACCGGTGCAGGCCATTTCCCTGGATCTTGGTGTCAGGATAGAGCAACGCCCGCGCCATCTGCAACGATGTGATGTTGGACCAAGACCCTCCGCTGAAGGTCAACCCACCACAGGTGTCCTGGTGGTCCTTAAAAAAAAGCCGCCCGTACTCGCGGGCCACGTAGTTCTCGAGCACTGAGAGCACCGGCGACACCGTAAAAACGTGTGAATTGGTGTTTAATACCGATAAAATGAGGTCTGAAATCACGCCAATGGGATTATTGGACGCGTAGAGTTTATCCAAAAAACCTGGATTCCATGTATTCACCAGCACATCCAACACCGAGTTGATCAAGTGCTGGAGTTTTTGCTCATCGTTCTTGATGGGCTCAAAGTCGCTGTTAAACTGAGCAAAATGGCTCTTCACCTCAGCTGGTGATCTGTATTGTCCGAGGGCGTTTTGTTTGAAGTTCAGAGAACTGGGGTCCGACTCCTCGATATGCTGGAGGATCTTGGGTGTCACAAGTGCCAACAACCGATCGAGCTCGGTTGCTCTATTAGTTTCTAAAGGTGTTTGAAGAGACATTCAAAGTTGCTAAATGGGTAAAAATTGCGAATTTGGTACGATGGATCCTTAAAATCGTAAAAGTTAAAAATGGTGGAGGTGCGAGCCGCCTGCGTTCATGTGATTTGTGCATACAATGTGTGTTATTACCTATTTACAGAAGGGCCTAATGAGGGTGTACTACTTAGAAGGAGATTCCCGCGATAAGTTGCGGTTGAGCACCTCTAGTTTCCTCATTTCTTCTTTGGCATCAAAGTTCCCACTCGATAAGTTATCGTAGATTTGGTCGTATTTCCCAGTAGACAACGGAGCATTACCTCTCATTCGTTTGGTCATGTCGAAATATCCGTTCTTGCACTCCATGTACGAGAGGAAGTTGGCTACACAGAGTGCCGGGAGATCTTTCTTCAATTCTGGTTTGGTGAGACAGTCTTTGGGAGTGTTTCTCTCGATGAGCACGCATGGTGATCTCTGTAGGCAGACCGCCAACGCTTTTTTCTGATCCTGACAACTGGGGATGATGTTAGTAGCAGCTACTAGAAAAGGCTTACTGGTTTGGTTGTACGTACCTTGCACCCATGAATACAAACTGGTGACTATGGGAAAATTTGGTGATAAACGCGCGCAGTTAAAACTCATCGCTTTATCAGTACCATTGTATCCTGGGGTTGAGCATCTACGTTCTGAAACGCGAACCAGATCATTATACAAGCTCACGACACACGTGTGAAGAACATACTTTGCTGACCAACAAAAGTCGCTCCACCATGTATTTGTACAACTTCACATCCAAGGCATCGACGCTGCTGGTATCTTCAATAATAGGCCAATTCACAAAAAAACAACAGCTTGTGATAGCCACTGCTAACACCCTTGAAACTTGGATACAGCAGGATGAAAAGATCGAGAAAGTGCGTCTGCAATTCAGTTTTGGGATCATCCAAAAGCTCGAAAAACTTAGACCTCTTGGTTTCGATAGAGACTTATTGGTGATAACATCAGATTCAGGAAACTTGACTGTATGCGAGTTCAAGCATGAGGAGTTCGTGCCGTTGTTCCATGAACCTCATTCAAAAAACGGTCTTCGAAGCATTACTCCCGGTGAGTACCTTGATATTGATCCCCATAACCGTGCAATCATGATCAGTGCAGTGGAACGCAATAAGTTGTTGTACCGAGTCCATGTCGAGAACGAACGGGTCTCGTTGAGTTCTCCCTTGGAATGTTTGAGTAACAACACCTTCACTTTGTGCACTTGTGCTGTGGATAACGGGTTCAACAACCCTCTCTTTGCTGCTATAGAAATCGATTCCAACAAGAAAACCGTCTTGAACTACTATGAATTGGACCAGGGGTTGAACCACGTAATGAAACGTACGGAAGATGTGCCTGAATCGGCCAACTTGTTGATCCCTTTCGATGGGTTGATGGTATGCTGTGATGGGTTTATATTGCATAATGGAAAAGAACTTGCCTTTCCCAAGAAGAGCAAGATAGTCAATTATGTGATCCATAAGTTGAAGAATGACTTCTTTGTGCTCCTACAAAACGAGTTTGGTGACCTCTTCAAAGTCGACACTGACCAGATCAACTACTTTGGCCACCTTCCTGTTTCTGTGGCTATCAATATTTTCAAAAATGGGCACTTGTACGCTAATTGTTCCAACACAAATAAGTTGTACTGTCAGATCACAGGTTTAAAAGTCAGTAGGTCTACCTCAGACAATTTAGAGAATCTTGAACTCGTGCAAACAATAGAATCATTGGATCCAATTCTTGATATCAAGCTTAAAGACTCCCATTTGATAACTGCTAATTCTACCAGTGTGAAGACGCTTGTGCATGGAGTTCCCACCACCACAATTGTAGAGTCTCCATTGCCATCGTCACCTCTCAAGATATTCACCACCAAACTAACAAGAGATGATGTTAACGATGCTTATCTAGTTATATCTTCATCTGAAACATCGGTGTTGTCTATAGGAGAAGAAGTGGCAGAGGTAACAGACTCAAAGTTTTCTAAAGATCCTACTATACTTGTTCAACAGGTTGGTAAAATGGCTTTGATACAAGTATATTCCAATGGTATTAAGCATATAAATGGGGAGAAAGTGACCGACTGGTTCCCACCAGCTGGGATCAACATCATAAAAGCTAGCAGCAATAATCAACAGCTTATTATTGGTTTGACTAACAACGAAGTCATTTACTTTGAAGTTGACGTTGATGACCAATTGGTAGAATATCAGGATAAAGTTGAGTTACCTACAAACATCACAGCCTTGGCTATTTCCAAAGACTTTGCGGTTGCTGGGTGTGCCGATGAAACCGTCCAAGTTATATCCTTGAAGCAACAGAACTGCTTAGAGATTCTATCGATGCAAATGCTTAGCAGCAACAGTTCTGCAATTGAGTTTCTGGAACAAGAAGTTCATATTGGAATGGAGAATGGGTTGTTTGTTAGGACCAATATCGATGCTCGAGGGAAATTATCCAATACGAGAGTAAAGTATCTTGGGACAAAGCCAATCCGTCTTTCAAAAATAAATGATTCGATTCTTGCTATATCCTCCAAGCCATGGGTGGGATTTAAGACCAATGGGAACTTCAATATAGTTCCTTTAAACGACATAGATATCACAGACGGAACTTCCTTCTACTCTGAAGATATCGGAGGTGAAGGAATTGTGGGATTTCGAGGTAATGATCTAATCATCTTCACTATTGACGACTTCAGGAACAATTTCATAATATCCACTGAAGATATTCCAGCAACTAAATTGTTAGTGGACAATGAGGTGTACTCGTTAGGGAAAGAGTTGGTTAGAAACAACAAAGAGAAGTTCGCTTTTGAAGAGTCACCATTGTCCATTTGCAGGTTCAAAGATTATGTTGTGGTGGGAGTGACAAATCCAAATTTCTTATACACTTTTAAGGATATGAAGCTTGTTCATAAGACAGAAGTTGAAATGCCACCGAGATCGATACTCGAGTTCAATGGAAGACTATTAGTGGGAATGGATAACCTCTTACGAACATACGATTTGGGGAAAAAGCAGCTATTGAGGAAGTCTTCCACTGCCATTAAACACATCAACAAAATTATCAGAATTGTTTATCAGGGAAAGGATAGAATTGTTGTTGGAGATTCCAACAACTCCACAATTTTCTGTAAATTTATTGAAAATTCATTCGTACCGATTTCAGACGATACTATGAACAGGCAAATTACGTCCTTATCAACATTGGACTACGATACTGTAATTGGTGGTGATAAGTTTGGAAATGTGTTTGTCAACAGAATCAAATACGATAATACCTACTTTGTTGAGGAACTGTATTTGAACGGGTCATCTGGGAGATGCCAAACTTTAGCTGAGTTCTTCTTAAATGATATTCCCATGTCTTTCACAAAGGGAACTTTGGTTCTTGGAGGGCCAGAAGTTATTATTTATGCTGGGTTACAAGGTACTATTGGTATTCTTCTACCAATCAGTGAATCAGACTTCAAGTTCTTGAGCAATCTTCTGATTGAGTTGAACAAAGATTTATTACTTGGTAGAGACCATATGAAGTTCAGAGGATATTATAATTCAACTCACAATGTCATTGATGGAGATATAATTGAAAAATTCCTTGAATTGAATGCTTCAAGTAGAATAAAAATCTCCAATAAACTCAATAAGTCTGTGAGAGAAATTGAAAACAAGATTAATGATTACAGAGAAAAGTCCGCCTTTTGAAGAATAACTTTCAGATTCTCATACCTAATAATATATAATAATACATCAATATACACAACATACAAACAAACAACACCAAGTTCAATTTCATCTATTCAAGTAGACTCAGCCTCCTTGTTTTTAATTGGAGATAAATCCTTATCATTGAACTTTCTGTTTATAGTAGGACTCACTTCATTCAGTTCATCCCCAGTTTTTCGTAATGGTGTTTGTCCATTAGGAGTACTAAATTGTACAAAGTTCCAAAATGCTGGTGATGATTGATTTGTATTCATACCATTAGGCAATGATAAATTCTTATGGTTGAAAGACTTTGATCCTCTTTCTGGAGTAAATGCTTCCAAAGGAGCCACTTTCTTTGGACTTGTGAAACCCAATGCTAAATCAGAAGTGGCATTCGTGTGTTGATTGGAAGAATTTGGCTCACTTGTGGGGAAAGAATCATTCAAGGGTTGATTATAAGAATTTGATCTTGAATGGTTAGCAGGTGCAGAAGTTCCCAAACCTATATTTGAGGAGGATGGAGGAGGCGGTAAATTATACAAGTTGCCGTTTGTCTTTGGGAGTTTTGGAGTATTCAGATCATTCAACCGGATTGGTGAGTCGTTGGGTAAATTATACATCAAAGGCTGATAGTTCATCCTTTGCATGTACCCATTCCCATTCATTTGGGAATTAAGGCTTTGCTGGGGTTGGATACCACCCTGAAGCGGGACCTGTTGATGCGATTGAGTAGAATTTTGGGGTATTTGCTGGGATAACCCTTGAGGAGGAATTTGCTGATGCTGAGGATAGTATTGCAAATTGTTCACGCCAATGGAGTTGTTTCTCAGATGTCCATCAGTAGAAACCCCATTAGACCCTTGCTTATCATCTTTCATATAATATCTTCCGGATTCAGGTAATGCTTGATGGGTGGCCAAGTGTAATTGTAATTGTCTAGAAACACTTGAACCTCTTCTGGTTTTAGAGATTGCACCATTGCTTACCTTGTTCAAGAACTCATCCTTATAGGATTCGCTTATTTGCCATTTCATACCCTTTCCTGGTTCATTTGGACGTCTAGGAACTTTTTCAAAAGCTTTGTTCAACGATAAGTTATGCCTTATAGAGTTTTGCCAACCAGTCTTGGAATACTTATAGTAGGCATAGCGACCTGAGATCCAATCGTATATCTCAGACAATGACATCACCCCATCTTCATTGGATAAGATGGATTGAGTGATCATAGTTGCATAAGAATATGGTGGTTTTATGTCCTTGGATTCTTCTTTTGACAAATCCTGGTCAAGATTACTTTGCAATGAGCTTGCAGAAAGCTGGGAAGGAGAATGAGTCAAGTGATTTTTCTCAAACATCTGGAATGTCTTGTTGGTTTGAGGAACCATCGTGTGTTGTTGAGGAAAATAGGTATAAGAAGTGGTATTGGTAGAAGTCGAGGCTTTGCGTTGCTTCGACATTGTCAGTTGATAGCGAGAAAGGCATAGCTCCATCATTTTCTGATCAAGTTTGGGTGGAGAGTCGGGTAGAATGAACATCACCTGGGTTCCACCAATGTCTAATATAGCACCCGAATGTAAAGGGGTTGGAGAGCTATCGACACCAACTTTGACACCATCGACTTTGGCACCGTTCCGGCCCAAAATCTTCAATTCCCAGCATCTCAAGTCCAAGTTGTAGGTTATATTCGCGTGCTGTCTGGAAACCACCTTGGCAGGGCCCAAGTCGATATCGATGGAATTAGTATGTGATCCTTGATTATCGGTATTTCTACCAATAGAAATGGCCAAGGACTTTACGTAGTAGGTCCAAGTGGAGCCAGAGATCTTGGCGTATGCTTGCACTTCGGTAGCGATGTTCTTTTCGTTGGAGTAGTTGATTGATACGTTTGTTTTCTCATCTGGCGTTTGTAAGCAAGAAATAACCGCGTTTACCAAGTCCGCCGGGTCTTCGAAAGAGGGAACGTCGGACTCGATCTCGTGGATCGACCGTTTGCTGCCGGGAGTGGAAGCGTGAGACATTGACTTATATATGAAGAAGATGCTCAGATGTGAGAAAGATGATTGGCTTTTGGGAGTCAGGCCAAAAAGGGGGGGACAAGACGGAAACAAACGCGAATCAAGGGACCTGGGGAGTATAAGTACTAGGAAACACTTAGAAGACGTGTCAGGTAGATTAAGGGGTCCAACAAGTAAGATACTCGAGTGTTTTCACCTTGTGGTGCCAGTGTTTATATTTACTTTTCGAAAATTCGACGCACTTTTTTGTTTATTCACAGAGAAATTGTTTAGTGCGCAGCACCAAAAGTCATTTGCGGTATTAGGCATGGGTCCAGTCATTATACTATGGGTCGCTCATAGTTAATGGGGATGATAAAGGATCGAAGAGACGTGTCGAACCCCCGGGCATCGTGGTTCTCGGGCGTGAGAATGTCGACGTATGAATCCTCTTCTTCGAGCCGTCGTTTGTTGAGAATATCGTCATCGATGATGTCAAATTCGTCTTCCTTCTCTTCATATTCGATGTTATCGTCAATCTCCACAAAGTCCGGGGCTAAAGCACTCCATTTCTGTGGGAAGTCGACCGACCAGAGGTATATGGTTCCGTATTCGAGGCCATTGGACCCGATCATACACCTCAGATAATTCCATTTGACTTCAAGGAGCTCTTCGCTACTGCCTTCCAAAATCTTGATCAATGATCCCATACTGGTTTCCCAGATGTATAGGTCCTGGGAGCTCTGGGTCCCGAACGTAGATGCCACGAGAAACTCGCCGTTGTGATTGAAGCATACCGAGTTCCACTGTAATCGATTGACCACGTCCTGGTATTTGTGTTCTACATCAAATTCCCACAGATCGGGGTTTTGCTGGTTGACGAGATCGGGCAACGAAATCTGGCGGATGATCCGGTCGCTGGAATTGACGGCAAGCTTACGCCCGTTGGGGGACATCACAAGGTTCTTGATGTTGGATGTGGTGAGTCTCATCGAGTGTACCATCTGAAGAGATTGCGTGTCAAACACGTTGATCCAGCCCTTATTGGTACCCAGAAACACGTAGCGACCATTATGGGTGAAGGCGGTCACGAGAGTCACCAGTTTGGTAGAGGAATTGGCGTCGGAGTCGGCGTGCTCTTCGAGTGGTTTGGACTCAAGTCGACTGATGCGGTAGTTTTGTGGTAGCGGGTCGGACCAGTCGACGAAAATCGCCTGGTCTTCGAAGAGCGACGCCGTGAACTGGAACTCATTGCTGGGGTTGATGCTGGCCAGCCAAATGGGTCCATCCACGATGATAGATCGTATGACGGCCGAGTCGTGGTTAGGGCTGTTGACAAGACTCAAGTCCCACAACTTACAGTGCCAGTCTTGGGCGGTAGTGAGCAAATACCGCCCACACACCGACCAGCTGACGGAAGTGATGGGCCTGATGTGTGCGTGTTTGTGGAGGTGTGCAATGACGCTTCCCCTGCTGGCTAGGTCATAAATCACCACCGACCCATCACTGAGGCCACTGGCCAAATAGTCACCTTTATGGCTGAACTGGAAGGTCACACAGTGACCATATTGGAGGGCATTGGCCAACGACTCGGGGTACTCCTTGGCTACAGCAAATGGGTCCTGGAGTGATAAGTTCATTGGTGGGTAGGTATGAGAAGAAATAGTTTTGTGGATGGACCGCGAAACCTAAATAACCGCGACACCTGATCTGATATTAATAATGGCTACGTGGTGGAGATGGGCCGTGGTGTTGGCAGTGGTGTGCCACGTCGCCGTGGCACAGAACCTTGTTCACTTCTATGTCGATGTCAACAAGAAAACTTGTTTTTATAAAGATCTCGCCCAGGACGTCGTGTTGTTTGGCAAGTACAAGATGGAAATCAGTAATGAACCTGATCTGCAATCCTTCTACACTCCACGGGATAAGCTCCATACTGGTGTGTTAATAGACATATACGAGGTGTTTGCCGGTAACAAGCAGTTGGTGCACTTGAAGGGTAAACCACTAGGTCAGTTCACCTTTGATACGCTTGACTCGGGCCAACACATGATATGCATCACGCCCCGAAGTTTCTATAGGAAATGGCTGGCGGTTGGGGCCAGCGATCCCATCGCCATCCATGAGTCCAAGTTCAAGCGGGCCCGAATTCTGCTAGACTTTGAGGTGGGTGATAGTTTTTTGGTCGATTCCTCCTTTACTGGTGATGTTCAGCAACTCACCAACCGAGTCAAGAAGTTGAACGACAAGTTGTCGGATATCAAACAGGAACAGTTGTTTATCAAGATGAAGGAAGAGTTGTTCCGTGACTTGTCGGAATCCACCAATGTCCATGTATGGCAATGGCTGGTGTTTCAGTTTTGGGTATTCTTGATCATGGGCATGTATCAGTTGCTAACCCTTCAGCGGTTCTTCATCAAGGAGAAGATCGATTGAACTCAACACATTCTCATTTAGTCGGGGCTGGTCCCTTTATAGATAAAATCAATAATCCAAAAGTGCGACTCACTAATGACGAAGAAGAGCTTTGATGATAGGTCCCAAACACGAATAAGTCTTTCTATCAAGGCCCACCGGTCTTCTACCACAGATGCCCGCCCCGTACCGCTCAGCCATTCGCGTACGTTCCAATGGAGCGAAACCCCCGCCGTGTCAGTGGAAATCAACTCTCCTGACTTCCTCTTCAAATATGGCCAAGCATGTTATATGGACTCGTCGGCGTCACTCATCGCCATTGGCACCGAACGGGGCTACGTGGTGGTGTTTGGCTACCATCAGGAAGTTATTCACGTGCTTACACCCGAACATACCACTGCTATACCCGAGCTGCCACCCATTTCCCTGACCGGGTACATTGTTAATACGTCAGTCTCCAGCTTGGCGATATCACTGGACCTGACAGTGGTGGTTTCTGGGCACACCAACGGCCTCATAGTCATATGGGAGTTGAAATCAGGCCAGGAACTCACCCCACCACTCCACCAAATCAAACCCATCACTTTTCAAGACCGATTCCACAAGAACAAAGAGGGCCATTTGAGTATCACCATCACCAGCATCAAAATCTTCCACGATAATCAGATCGTGTCAAGTGACGTGTCGGGGCTAGTGTTCTACCACCACGGGGTAAAGAGTCTTCTCGCCCGAAACTACATAACCCAGAAGTTATTGGGTAATAACGATTCGAATGGGATTCCAAGTCCCAAATATAGGATTTACGACATGGATATCTTGGCTCTTGGTAACACTCCTCAAATCACCGATCTGATAGGAATGCTAGCCGTCGTCACAGGACTGATGGTGGCGGTTTTGTCGGTGTTTTCGATGGATAACCCCAATAATTTGTACCTTAAAACCCACTTCAAAATGCAAGTCCCCAAAGCCGTGAAACTCACGCTGGACTCATTGGCATGCACGGGCTGGTTCCCGTGCATGGAGTACGAGGGAGTGGTATCCAATGCCAAGTTGGCAGTTTCGTGGAACAACTGCTTGTCGATACTTGAGGTGGACAATGCCATTCTTCCAGCTAACTTCGTCGGCGTCATCAATGACTTGCGGAGCAAAGACAAGTCGATTCCAACGCTACCGATCTCCCGGACTGCCAGGAAGTACTTGAAGGACCCCATCATTTCCTTGAAGTGGATGTCCACCAGCTCTGTGTGCTGTTTTACCCATAAGGAGGTTATTATATTGTACTATAAAAATCAAGGCCATGAAAGCCTTAAGATCATAGGAAAGGAGCCATTGGGCTACGTTCCAAACAGCTTGGACTTCAAACTCAACAAGGACCATATCAGCCGAACTTTTAACAGCTCCATTAAGCTTGTAAAAATGAGAGTACTTCTTTTGAACCAAAAGCATCACCATTCGCAATTGGCAATCGGGAAACCTATCAGTTGGAATGATAAGTTGGCCGAGTTGTTGGCAAAGAAATACTACGAGGAAGCATTGAATGCCTGCTATTTCTTCTATTCTTCCAAGGGTATTGGGGAATTGGTTCTCTTTTCGCTCCCAGAATCCAAGGCCATTAGGAAGAAATTGGTGCATCCGTATTTGATGAAGATATTATGGCAGTCCATTCCACACTTCAGTAACTGTGCCGTATACTTTAGGATCTTGGCCACTTTGATTGGGGAGTCAAAAGAAATCGATTCAGAATTGACGGAAATGATCGAGATGTTGTACGAGACAGTGTCAGATAAAGCAGAATTCTTTGACAGTCTTGAAAACTATCTTATTTCGGGGACAATTACAACATTGTCACCTTTGGTCTTAAAGGCGCTCGTATCTTATTATGGAGAATGTGGTAAAGGTGAACCTTTGACAGAAATATTGTGCACAATCAACATCACGTTTCTTGACATTGACTTGACCATCCAAGTGTGTCAAAAGAACAAGCTTGACGAATGCTTGATATTCGTTTATAATTTCTTGATTCACGATTACGACACACCTTTATTGCATTTCTTGTCGGAGATTCAGAACAATCGAGTTGATCCTCGAAACGAATCTAAGGTTTTCAACTACTTGTCCTACATCTTGACAGGCAGACAGTATCCGATTGACAAATTTATAGAATATTCAGAGGAGCAAAGAGCCAAGCTTCGGACAATCAACATTCTATTCAGGCATGAAACTGAGTTTCTTGGGATTCAAGTGAAGGAAACATCAATATTTCCTATATTAACGATGCTTTTGAAGTACAATTCCTTCGAAATGCTTTCTACATTGAATGAGTTTTTCGAAGATTCAATTTTAAACGAGGAAATTGAGAGTTCCATTTCCCGTCAGTTCATTATAGATGCGTTATTGGATATTTATGCTTCCAATGACTTTTCAAATACAGATAAGTGCCATCTATCGATATTTGTTGGACGAAACTACTCCAAATATTCACAGTTCATCAGATTAAGTGACTCAATTCTTAATCAAATTCTTGACAATCTTTTGAATTTCAACCATCCGGAGATCAAGGTCGATTGTGAACTTGCGATCCAAAGTTTGTTGACTGCTTTTGAGCCATTTGATGAAAAGAAGCTAATTGAAAAACTCAGCTACAAAAAGTTCTACAATGTTTTGATAAGCATATACAAGGGAGAAGGAAAGTACTACAAAGTTTTACAAATATGGCTTAACCAACTTGATGAAGGTCATGCGGACTTGACCAATGTCAAAGATGAGCTGTTCAATGTACTCACTGAGTGTTTTAGTAACACCAAGCTAGGTATCGATAAGGTGAATCTCAACACTTTAATCAAGGATAACTTCGTCAAATTGGCTACCATTAACACGAACAACTTTGTCTACATAATTAACAACTATGAGCCATCTTTGCACAAACAGATCCTAAAAGTCAATGAAGGTTCAGTTGTGTTCAGCTATTTGGATGAATTATTCAAATTGGGATGCAACGATTCGGAGTTGATTGTGAAGTATTCTGAGTGTTTGAGCCAGTTCAACTCGTCACACCTTTATGGATTCCTAAAGGCGAAGTACCAATTTGTTGAAGGAAATGACATCCACAACTTGGAAACTATTTTGTCAGATGCCAAGCAGATCAATGCGTTGACAATACCTCTAACCAGCGAGGGTAAATACCAAGAGAGTTTGGACTACTTACTCGAGCAATTGGAAAGTATCAAAGAGCTCGAAAAGTTTGATGAGTCGTTCAAATTGTATTTGCTGATAATCGAATCTCCTGGTTTCTATAGCCAACAGCAAATGTCAACAGCCTCTCTTGCATTGAACTTGAATGAGCAATATTGGTTGAAGTTGATAGACTGCTTGATTGGATTGTCCAAGGAGATGCCTACCATCAACGAGTTCATCTATAAGAGTTTCAGGAAGATAAGTGACATCAAGCTTAACCCCAATGACAAAAATGAAACGTCGTTTTTAAAGATCTTCGACACATTTCTTAACAATAATGACCAGACCACCCTCTTGAACGTCCGGAACATCTTGATTGAGATCCTTATCAGCTACAGCTATGAGAGTGAAATTCTCCGATTGAGTTACAAAATCATCAACCAAAACATCCACGATAAGTTGAATGTAATTAAGTATCACAACCTCAAGGGATGGCTGATAAGCTGCAAGCACTGCACTAACTGTGGTAAACAGCTCTACGGCTCCCACATCGACTTGAGCAACTTCATGGTTTGGGAACAACGACAACAAACCGTATTGAACATGATGTCAGATGTGAAAGATGCTGAAAGCACAGACCAGTTGCGGTTGGTGTTTTTCAAGTGCAATCATGGTTACCACTACAAGTGTCTTCGGAACTTGAGTAGCGACACCTGTGTGGTATGCACCCAATAAGTCTGTCATAGCTGTGCTTGTATTAGCATTGATGGGGCGACATAGCGTGATTTCTGTAGAATGGAGAAACTGGAGAGGATACAGTCTTCACCATAACACAAATACCCTTATATATCTAATTTAACACAAGCCATGAAATTATAGTTACATGTGAATTAATGGCTGTTGATTATCGCAAAATTCACAAAATTCACCAGTGTTCATAAAATCTAATAAAATCCAATGCGTGTATTTGACAAGCTCAGGTTTATCTATCTGTTATTACTACACATAACAGCAGCATGGGAATGGAATATTGCAAAGATATTTTTGCACAAGACTAATAGTGTATCATTAAGGTTATACCCAAACAGGAATATCAAGTCTAAAATAGAATTTAAACTTTGTACTCCAGAAGGGAGGAACCCTTTGCACCAATGGCATTGGTGTTGAATGAACCTCGTGGCACCTTCGAACCTTGCCGCCCATCCGGAAAAGCCGTCTACGTAGGCAGTTTTAAGTTTTGAGTCGCCGACAAATTATAATTGAGCTGCGAATCTCCCGATGTAGCAATATCTAAATAAACTCCATTTGCAGCTAAAATTAGACCACCAGTGAGAAACTCCTGAAGCCTAAAATCGAAAATTTTCATTTTTTTTTGTATATCATCATGAGTGACTTCAGTGACGACGACTTGTTCGAGTCACCGACCCGGAGGAACTCCGAAGACCACAATCCATTCAATACTCCCAGACCCTTTTCTGAGACGTCTTTCCAACCATTCTATGGAACAATGAACATGTACAACACGGCTTATGGAATGCCCCTAAGCCACAACAACCTGGTAGCAAGCCCCAGCGAATTTGATGATACGTTGGAAGGAAGTATGATAGATACCAGCATGAACCACAGCTTGAATCACCACATGAACCACAGCATGAGCCAGATGAGCCAACCATTCATGCCTCCACAGCTTCCAGCACAATTATACCAACCGTACCAGCAGCGCCACCGGGGCCCCCTGGGTTCTAACTACACACTGAGCACGATTGTGGGCGAAGAAATGAAGTTGAAGCGCCTGAAAACAGTAGCCTTTCACGAAATAACCCCCGAATACCCCGACACTGCATACCAGAACACCTACTATCACCAAGATGAATACAACCCTAACCCTTACGACTACAACTACGACATGAGAATGATGCCCACCAGGCAGTTGACGTTTAATGGAGATAATTACATGACCAACCAGTTGAGGGATGTGGACGACGATGGAGATCTTGATCCGTTTGGAGACGAAGAATCGCTTTTCCTGGAGATGTCCAACGAGGTGAACCGACAAAAGAGTATCCGAGTTAAGGCTGGAGACTTGTTAGACGAGGACGAGGATGATTTGGACGACTATAAGCCCAAGTTGAACTACAGTAAAACCCTCAAAAGAGCCCGTCTTGTCAACGGTAACTACGTGGTAGATTGTCTGGTGCCCAAGACGTTATTGGAAACTTACGGAAAGAAAATCACCGATGGTGGAAAGGAAATGTCACTCTTGCGATACAGTGCTTGTACGTGCGGACCTTCGAACTTCAGTGCATTCAAGTACTCCTTACGGCAGGACATGTATACCCCCAAGAGAGACACCGAAATCATGTGTGTAATTACGATGTACAACGAAGATGAGATCTTATTGGCCCGTACCTTGAAGGGGGTGTTTAACAACATCAGCAACTTGACCAATAGAAACCACCCCGACTGGGGTGAGGATTCTTGGAAGAAGGTGGTGATCACCATCGTCACCGATGGACGGCTGGCTCTTAACGAGCGGACTGAGAAGTTGTTGCTGGCATTGGGGATTTACCAGGATACCTACGCCAAGTCCAAAATCAACAACAAGTCGGTGAAGGCCCACGTGTTTGAGTACACGTCAACGGTGGGAATTGAAACCATCAACGAGAACAGAATCCACTTGACCGTCAATGACAATCCGGTGCAGTTTATCTTCTGTTTAAAGGAGAAGAACTTGAGGAAAATCAATAGTCATCGGTGGTGTTTCCAGGCGTTCGCACCCATCTTGCAGCCAAAGGTGGTGATGCTTTTGGACTGTGGGACCGTTCCTCAAAAGGATGCTTTCTTCCACTTGTGGAGATCCTTCAACGATCCGAACGTGGCGGGAGCATGTGGAGAGATGAAAACCGGGTTGGGACCAAACAAACTGCTTTTGTTGAATCCATTGGTGGCGGCACAGAACTTTGAGTACAAGATCTCCAACGTGCTAGACAAGCCGATGGAATCTGTGTTTGGGTTTATTTCGGTATTACCAGGAGCTTTTTCGGCGTACCGGTACGAAGCATTGTTGAACGTCAACGGAAAAGGGCCTTTGGAGAAGTATTTTAAAGGGGAGTTTTTGCACCACAGCAACAAGATTGATGAAAACGACGATGATGATGAAAAGGAGTTGAAAGAGAAGAGCTATAGAGAAGTGGGTATTTTTACCAGCAACATGTACTTGGCCGAAGATAGAATTTTGTGTTTCGAGTTGGTGGCCAAGAAAGGATGCAACTATATTTTGAGATACGTGAACGAAGCTAAGGCCGAAACCGATGTTCCTGAGACCATTGAAGACTTTGTGTTGCAAAGAAGAAGATGGTTGAATGGTTCGTTGTTTGCAGCGTGCTACTCGATTTTCCATTGGACCAAGATATGGAAGAGTCAGCATCTGTTGTTGCGGAAGCTCGTGTTACAGGTGGAATTCTACTACCAGTTGGTGACTATTTTGGTGTCGTGGTTTTCGCTTGCGAGTTTCTTTCTTGTGTTTGACATCTTGACGTCGAACTTGGGTTCTAAGACCATTGACTTTGAGGTGGGCAAGTACTTGTCAATAGTGGCCTTATGGCTCTACGTGGTGGCGATCATTTGTACGTTTGTGTTAGGGTTTGGAAATACTCCGAGAGGAACGAAAAAGTTCTACCTCGCCATTAGCATTACATTTGCGGTGTTGATGCTATACATGCTTTTCGCAGCCGTTTATTTGGCGGTGAGCACGGTGAATTCGATCTTGAAAAACAATCACTTCACGGCCCTCATGCTTGTTTCCAACGAGAAGTTTAGGGACTTGGTGATCTCCATGGCCAGTACATACGTCTTGTACTTTGTGGCGGCATTGATATATGGGGAACCCAGTTTTATGGCCACCTCATTTTTACAGTACTTGCTTCTTTCACCCACTTATGTGAATGTGTTGAACATTTACTCCTTCTGCAACATCAACGACATATCGTGGGGTACCCGAAGCGACCCCCAGGCTCGGGATCTTGGCCAGGCCAAAAGCACCGGTGAAAAAGATGGCGATGTGTTGATGATGGTAAGCGGTGGAGATGAGCTCGAAGTAAATGACAAGTATATGAACACGCTTGAGGAGTTACGGGTGGTACCTGATAAGGTAGAGAAGATCAACGCCAGAAAGGATAAAGATGACAACTACTACGCGTTGATTAGGACCATCACCGTGTTGGTGTGGGTATTCTCCAACTTGATTTTAATTGCCATTGTGTTGGAAATTGGAGGCATGAGCCAGGTCATGCAGGTGACAAGCTACACAATGATCAGCAACAACTCAGAGGTATTTTTATCGATCATTCTTTGGTTGGTTGCGGGTTTGGCGTTGTATCGGTTTATAGGAAGTGTGTTATTTTTGGTGTTCAAGGTGTTTCGGCCCTTGAAGTGGAAGATCCGGGGGAGGGGGTAGAGTAGAATACATAATACCATTGAAATAGTAGACACATATTCTGTTTGAAATGAATGCAAACAGTTCTGACCCTACACCCACGGAGCTCCTAGATATATTGGAGTGGAGAATTATTGGATATGATCCCAGTAACGGGCAAGGCAAACGCGATGGCATTTTGGTCCGCACGAAGGCCGCCCGTTGTGGCTTGTGCCCCACTCCAAGAATTATCGGTACTATACCGACAAAAACACCATCGGCACTAAATCTATGCTTGCAAATTCGTCTGCAATGAAATTAGCACCGTTGAATGAGCCAATTTCTTGACGAGGTAACCATGGTGTTCCAACGCTATTCCTACCATTCCCCACCCCAAATAGGAGTCAAAGGCCCATTAATTGTCCACATATAACCAAACCATCGGAGTCTTTTGGCGGAGCCCGAAACCGACCCAGCCGCTACAACCGTTGGTGCGACAGATGAAAATTTTTTCCGCTGGCCGCACTGTATTGGTGCCAATGAGAGGCGCCCGTCCGCACGATATTTTTTACTGGTTACCATAACAAACAGCGGGAAGTAATACGGGTCGAATGACGTAGACACCCAGAAAAGAACACTGGGATGAATGGCTCTCATTGGGTGAATGGCTTTCTCGTGAGGGGAATGCAAACCGTTGGGGGAATGGAGACGGCTGGGAGCCAGACAACTGGTCAATTGCTGGCAAGAAGTTTTATGGATGGTACCTGGAACCTGAACCCCAATTAGGAACCAATTACCTGGGGGTGCTCCCAGGGGAATGGATTGGAAATTTGTTGAGCTTCCACTACCGCTGAGGACGGGGTGAGGATTATTGGTGCATGAATTGCTTTTTTTTCTCACTTTGCTTGACAGATGCTAACTAAGCGGATAAGCGAAACAATCGGAAACAACTAACGGCAAGAGGCATTAATTTTTTTTACAGGTTATTGTCGATGAAGTGGAAGCTTCGGAACAGCTGGGAACCACATATTCTTTATATGATATTGAAATGTCTACCAGAAAGATAAAAACTTGAAAGATGGGCGGTGGGGTAAATGTACACCCCATCCTTTGGGCCCTGGCATGTGGGCAACCTCCCAGGTGAAATGCTGGGCCTATCTGCTAATCTTTTGAAAAGTAATTCTTTGTAGATAAGCACAGAAGCATCTCACCTGACCGGAAATGGCAACTCCCAGCAGATAAGAACAGGTCAACTACGTATATGCAGAGCGCCGGTCCCACACATTTTATTTACAGGTTAGGTTTTGGGCATTACACCGACGGTCTGAAAATCTCAAGGAGTTAAAAGGATAATAACAAAAGCTTCAATTGAAGTGACAGGTAATACTGTTGATGGTTAGTATACGTAGACGGTGAATGAATTAATGACATAGAACAGTAAAACAACCGGCAATCCCAACATTTCCGACGGTTACATGCAAAATTGTATCCGGAGTATCCTATTGGTATCATCGGTTATATAGTGAGAGAATTTTTATTTCCAAGCATAATGTAAAGGGTGGACTCGGCTATCACCCGAAAGGACTTATCACCGTTGACTTTAAAAGGGTTATGGTCAAGCAATACCCGGCAGAATATTGGTTATGGTGACCGGGTTTACTGACCGGGTTTGCTGACCTGGCCAATTAATTCGATCCGGTGGAGCATACCAAAAGAAAGTATTACCAGCAACTTTAAACCAACAATTTTACTAGATAATAGAACAAAAAGGTGCAAAACCAGCAAAGTGTAAACAATGCAGGCACTAGATTGAGGGAAAGGCTGGCCCAATTGAGATCCCGGGCATGCAAGGTGCAATGTATGTCTCGGCAGGCACCACCGGCAGTCCTGGGCACAACCAGCAAAGTCGGCCCGCCCCAGTGTGTGTAACCGGCCGTAATGGGCCGAGTTTACATATAAAATTAATGAGGGAATTATTTTACCTGGGTAAAAAATGTCGTACGCCAATACCTGTAAAATTTATTACCCATTTCAGCCGCTTTTAAAACATTTTCAAAATAAAGATTTTTTTGTCAGATATTTCATTTGTTGAAAAAATTATTTAAATATCCCAGATATCCCTGAATTTTAATCTCTTTTTTTCTTTCGTTTTCTTAACTTTTTAGACTAGTTAGCTGTTCTTGTATTAGTAAACATGAGTGCTGCTACTGAACCAACCAAAGAAAAAGTTGATAAGGCTTTGTCTGATGACGAAGATGAAGATATTGACCAATTAATTGAAGATTTACAATCTGTCAAGGCTGGTCTCGAAGAATCTGATGACGAAGTCGACGAAGGTTCTTTCAAGGCCGTCCCAGATGAATTGTTGCAAACCGACCCTTCTACCGGTTTGACTGCTGATGAAGTGAACAAGAGAAGAAGAAAGTACGGTTTGAACCAGTTGGCTGATGAGTCTGAAAACATGTTTGTTAAATTCATCATGTTTTTCGTCGGTCCAATTCAATTCGTTATGGAAGCCGCTGCTGTTTTGGCTGCTGGTTTGGAAGATTGGGTTGATTTCGGTGTGATTTGTGGTTTGTTGATGTTGAACGCCGCCGTTGGTTTCATTCAAGAATACCAAGCCGGTTCTATTGTCGAAGAATTGAAGAAGTCTTTGGCTAACACTGCTTTTGTTATCAGAGATGGCTCCTTGGTTGAGGTGCAATCTTCTGAAATTGTGCCTGGTGATATTTTGCAATTGGAAGACGGTACCGTTATTCCAGCCGATGGTAGAATTGTGTCTGAAGACTGTTTCTTGCAAGTTGATCAATCTGCTATCACTGGTGAATCTATGGCTGTTGACAAGAAGCACGGTGATGCTTGTTACTCTTCTTCCACCGTGAAGACCGGTGAAGCTTTCATGATTGTTTCTGCTACCGGTGACTCCACCTTTGTCGGTAGAGCCGCCGCTTTGGTTAACAAGGCTTCTGCTGGTACTGGTCACTTCACTGAAGTGTTGAACAGTATCGGTACGATTTTGTTGGTTTTGGTTATCGTTACTTTGTTGGTCGTGTGGACCGCCTGTTTCTACAGATCCGTGAGAATCGTGCAGATTTTGAGACACACTTTGGCCATCACCATTGTGGGTGTGCCAGTTGGTTTGCCAGCTGTTGTCACCACCACCATGGCCGTCGGTGCTGCTTACTTGGCTAAGAAACAAGCTATTGTTCAAAAATTGTCTGCCATTGAATCTTTGGCTGGTGTCGAAATCTTGTGTTCCGATAAAACCGGTACCTTGACCAAGAACAAGTTGTCTTTACACGAACCTTACACTGTTGAAGGTGTTGAAGCCGATGACTTGATGTTGACTGCTTGTTTGGCTGCCTCTAGAAAGAAGAAGGGTTTGGATGCTATTGATAAGGCTTTCTTGAAGTCTTTGATCTCGTACCCAAGAGCTAAGAATGCTTTGACTAAGTACAAGGTTTTGGAATTCCAGCCTTTCGACCCTGTGTCCAAGAAGGTTACTGCTATTGTTGAATCTCCAGAAGGAGAAAGAATTGTTTGTGTTAAGGGTGCCCCATTGTTTGTTTTAAAGACCGTCGAAGATGACCACCCAATTCCTGAAGATATTCACGAAAACTACCAAAACACCGTTGCCGAATTTGCTTCCAGAGGTTTCAGATCTTTGGGTGTTGCTAGAAAGAGAGGTGAAGGACACTGGGAAATCTTGGGTATTATGCCATGTATGGATCCTCCAAGAGATGACACTGCTGCTACTGTTAACGAAGCTAGAAGTTTGGGTTTGAGAGTCAAGATGTTAACTGGTGATGCCGTTGGTATTGCTAAGGAAACTTGTAGACAATTGGGATTGGGTACCAACATTTACGATGCCGACAGATTGGGTCTTTCCGGTGGAGGTGACCTTGCTGGTTCTGAAATTGCTGACTTTGTTGAAAACGCTGACGGTTTCGCTGAAGTGTTCCCTCAACACAAGTACAATGCCGTTGAAATTTTACAATCTAGAGGTTACTTGGTTGCCATGACTGGTGATGGTGTTAACGATGCTCCATCTTTGAAGAAGGCTGATACCGGTATTGCTGTCGAAGGTGCTACCGATGCTGCTAGATCTGCTGCTGATATTGTTTTCCTTGCCCCTGGTTTGTCTGCTATCATCGATGCTTTGAAGACCTCCAGACAAATTTTCCACAGAATGTACTCTTATGTTGTTTACCGTATTGCTTTGTCTTTGCACTTGGAAATTTTCTTGGGTTTGTGGATTGCTATCTTGAACGATTCTTTGGATATTAACTTGATTGTGTTTATTGCTATCTTTGCCGATGTGGCCACTTTGGCCATTGCTTATGACAATGCTCCTTACGACCCTAAACCTGTTAAGTGGAACACCCCAAGATTGTGGGGTATGTCCATCATCTTGGGAATCATTTTGGCTGTTGGTACTTGGATCACCTTGACCACCATGTTCATGAAGAAGAACGGGGAAATCCACGGTATTATCCAAAACTGGGGTGCCATTGACGGTATCTTGTTCTTGCAAATTTCCTTGACTGAAAACTGGTTGATTTTCATCACCAGAGCTCAAGGTCCATTCTGGTCCTCTGTTCCATCCTGGCAATTGTCTGGTGCTGTCTTAATTGTTGACATCATCGCTACTATGTTCACCTTGTTCGGTTGGTGGTCTCCAAGATGGACTGACATTGTTACTGTTGTCAGAACCTGGATCTGGTCTTTCGGTGTGTTCTGTGTCATGGGTGGTGCTTACTACTTGATGTCTGAATCCAGCGCCTTTGACGACTTCTGTAACAGAAGAAAGACCAAGCCTACGCATGACTCTAGAGCTTTCGAAGATTTCTTAGTGTCCATGCAAAGAGTGTCTACTCAACACGAAAAGTCCACTTAAGAAGGTTCGGTTTAATGCTTGATATGTGAGCCATTGGGTTTGTGGTTGTGCTATTGGCTGATGTGAGCTAAAGAGATTGTTATGTTATTTTGGGTATCTCTGTGTTTGTGTTTGCTGGTGGCTTGACTGCTTTTTCCAAGGCCTTTATTCCTGCTCGTTCTTTTGTGTTTTTTTCTCCTGCGACTTTGGTGGTAGGCTGCAATTTTTATCATCCCATACGGATTCTGAGTTATGATTATAGAAATTTGCGGTTGATGGGTTGCGTCCTATACCTTTGTCGTTTCCATTCTTTTTTTATATTTATTTGATTCCCATCCCCATATTTTACGTTTTATAGTAATAGATAATAGTACTTTGGTTGTTTGTAGATTTAAGGCTGCAAAATTTCCCTCGCGCTTTTACCACCTAATTGCCGAAGTTGCCATCACGTGGGAATACCCCCATTTTGTAAAGTTTGATGTTTGGTCTCCATCATACACTTGCTATAGTCAAGGTACTATCAATGATGACATTCCGGTCTCACATTCTTCTTGTAGTGGCAATGTTTGTAAATTGGTTAGCAGACTCTTTTGGTGCTCAGACGAACCGCAAATCGAAAAATTTTTCTCTGAGTTTCTCTCGAATCAAAATTGAACCAGGTTTTTTACTACGTCCTTTTAACTACTAAAAGTGATTTATCACATTTTTGCACTTCAGACCACTTGACTTCTTACTAGTCACGTTGCCCATCTGCCCCCACCGCATTCCCGGATCCCTGTTTGCAATCAGCAACCCTGATTTTCTCCCGTTCCGGTTTTCCACAGTCTTCCGTTCTTGATTCCCCACCAGAAACTGTTATTCACTTGTGAACAGTCTATAGGGTTTATTCGCCACTATTTGCTTGTTGCTGTTTCCTTTACTTTCTGCATAAAGAAGTGCCTTTGATTCTTCTTTTGTACATTATTGTATATTACCTATCATCAACCACAAAGAGATTCCACCCAAAAGGTGCCAAACCCCCAAAAAGCATTCCCCATATCCCAGTGTATTCTAGCTTCTATTCCCTCGCATTTCCGTCATGTCCGCTGCATCCAACAAAGAGTCTCTTCGTCCTGATGACCCATCCGCAACTAATTTGGGTATCAAATCCCGGTCTATTTCCGTCAACTCGACTCCATTGTTGACGGGTGACATTCGCTCGTCTTCTATCGCCGCCGGATCTATCGCTGGTGGCTCCAACTTCTTCAGAGATGGCAGTGAAATCGAGTTGTCCCAAAATTTGGACATTGTTGGAGCCCTTAACAACTTGAAATTGGACGAAGAAATCAACAGTTTTGACCATTTCAATTTGAACACCGCTGCCAAAGGCTCCAACGGGGACCGAAACATCGCATCCACCGACGAGTCTGTTACTGACTCGTCCACTCCGGCCAACGAAAACTCCAGGGACTTTGGAAACTTGACTCCAAATCCCTCCAACTTCGAGTTTAACAACTTCATGCATGCCACCCCCAACACCTGGAACTACAACGTCAGTCAGTTTGTTCCACAATCAGCTCCTCCATTTGTGTACGGTATCAATGTCAATCCGGACTATGAACACGACTTGCACGACAAAATGCCCCAAAACTTTGAATTGCCAGATGAACCTCCACAGGACGGCACTAGAAACTTAAACTTGCCATTCTCGACACCTCCCTTGGTTGGAACCCTGAACTTTTCCAATTTTTCTGGGGCTGCCATGCCTGAGAGAAACTCTTCTGTTTCAAAAGACAATTCGTCTAGTGAGGGTGAATTGGACACCTCTACCAAGACCGATAACACCAAAGTAACTCCCCACCAGTTGTATCAGCCATTTTCGATCACCCCCAACTCCACCTCTCAGCCTGAGTTCAGTACTCTTAAGTTTGATCCTACTCAACCAGCATACCAACCTAGTAATGAAATGTACTTGGGAAACAACTTCTGGGCAAGTGCTCAGGTTCAACAACAGGTTCAACAACAAGTCCAGCAGCAGGTCCAGCAACAAGTTCAACAGGTTCAGGAACAGGTCCAGCATCAGGTTCAACAGCAGTTGATGAACTCACAAATGAACATGAGAAGCAATTTCTTGAGTTCGGTTCAACCAACGCAGACCAACTCCAATCGGTTCAACCGTCGTTCCAACAACTTAATGAACCAACAATCGAACTACCTGTCAGGCTCTTCGATCGACTCGGGTTCCAACAACCATGGAAACAACAACTACAACGACGTGATGAATGTCCATAGAAAGTTGCACAACAACCCCAACAGAAGAAAGGGTGATGATGCCACTAAGTACATCAACGCCAAGTTGGAAGATTTCACTGGAGAAATCTTCTCCTTGTGCAAGGATCAGCATGGATGTCGATTTTTGCAAAGACAATTGGATTTGGGCAAGGACATCGAAAACAAGCAAAACGCCAACAATATCCTTTCGTCTGATATTGCTGCCACCATGATTTTCAACGAAATCTACTTGAAGATTATTGAGTTGATGATTGATCCCTTTGGAAACTACTTGATCCAGAAGTTGTTTGAAAACGTTTCGGTCGACCAGAGAATCATCTTGGTGAAGAATGCGGCTCCTGACTTCATTCGGATCGCCTTGGACCCTCATGGCACCAGGGCTTTACAGAAGTTAGTGGAGTGCATTTCAACTGAAGCCGAGTGTAAGTTGATCATCGACAATTTGTCTCCTCACATTGTTTCGTTATCGAGAGACTTGAACGGTAATCACGTTGTACAGAAGTGTTTACAGAAGTTATCGTCCAAGCAAAACCAGTTCATTTTTGACACTGCTTCTCTGCACTGTAACGATATTGCTACTCATAGACATGGATGTTGTGTGTTGCAACGGTGTTTGGACTATGGAAATGCTGCTCAAAGAAAACAATTGTCCAGCAAGATCGCCGAAAATGCCACCAATTTATCGTTGGATCCTTTTGGAAACTACGTGGTGCAATATGTCTTGTCCAGAGGTGATGAACAGTCAGTTGCAATCATTTTGAACCACATCAAGTCTCATCTCATTGTCTTATCATTGCACAAGTTTGGGTCCAATGTCATTGAAAAGTCGTTGAGAATCTCCAAGTTGACCAACGGGTTGGTGCAAGCATTGTTGATGAATGCTGACCATTTCCAGGACTTGTTGAATGATCCATTTGGAAATTATGTCTTGCAAACCAGCTTGGATGTGGCCACCAAAGCTGACTTGGTGAAATTGTCGCTGGCATTACAGCCTTTACTTCCAAATGTAAAAAATACCCCCCATGGAAGAAGAATCATGTCCAAGGTTCAAAGCATTGTGCTCTAGCGGGCATGAGTATTTATAGTAGTTTCATTGTATTTTAGAGTGTAAATAATGCAAACAAAAGTTTAATCTTGATCGCGACTTTGTGAAGAGCGAAATCTTATCTGCAATTTCTCCTAAAGAACATTAAAATGACCGTTAACGGCTCGAACCCCCTGGATTCGGATAACTTTGCATCCATTGATAATAAAACATATAAAGACACCGTCCAGTCTTCAAATCCCAGAAAAAGGCCCATGAAAAAGAGAAAGTATAGTCGGGGTGGATGCGAAGAGTGCAAACGGCGCAAAATGAAATGTGATGAAGGGAAACCTTTTTGCTACAACTGCACTCGGCTCAACAAGGCTTGTGTTTATAAGTCCAAGAACAAGTTTAATATCAGTTCAGGTCCTGAAGTTCAGGTACCAGAGCTGGATCAAATGTCTGTTTCTACATCGCAAAGCTCTTCGCACCATAGGAACAGACCTATTCCCAACAAAGTACCGACTCAAAACTCCCCCCAAACATTCTCAGTACAACATTACATGCCCAGTGGCGAATACATGAACACTTTTGTTCGAGTAGACCTGCCGGCCACGCCGTCTGGCCCTCCCCTTCAATATTCATTCCTGGAGCGAGAACCTTTAAACCCGGTACCGCTACCGGGAAACTTCACGCTGCTACTGCCGTCGAATGGATCCACCGCTGCAGCTTCGCCGCTGGGCCGGGCGTTTAAAAATGCCATTTCGGATATCTTATCACCCTCAAATGGTGATAACTTTGCTAGTGACACAGATTGGCAGGAAATGAAGCATCTCTTCGACGAGGCCACGATTCTCGTGAGCGATATGAACGATCTCCAGCTGTTTGATTTGCTCAACTATAACAACTTGGACCATCTTGATAATCGAGACTATCTCCACAAGAAGACTGACCCATTGGGACTGGTGGAGATGCCGTTCTTGGACCAAAAAATTGAAAAGGAACAACTGAAGGCCCGTCGACAGCACAACTCTCCTGCCACTCTTGGTGCTTCCAGCTCCCCCACCGCTCTTAGTGCAATTTCTCATCCAAATTCGATGGCCAGTAACAGCCCCAGAAACACTTTTAGCGACACCTTTGAGAAGCATGTGTTTGAAATCAACGAGTTCTCTCAGGAGATTATCAACAACTCCAACAACGGCAAGTACCAGTTTGAAAACGACTTGACTCCTCAGACTAACCAGGTCCAAGGATCCGTGTCCAACACTGAGTTGATCGAATACACCATCAAGCAGCACCGTCTCGTGGGCCCCCATGCAGCGTACTTGCGGTACTTGAACAAGAAGGTCACCGGCGATGCGTTCTTCCCATTTGCGTCTTCAGTGGAACACAATGAAGTAGTGAATGTGCTCCTTAAATATTCCAACAACTGCCCTTACTTGTTGAGTGCATTACTTGCCATGATAGCTACCGTCGAGTTCAACATCACCGGTAAGCCAGTACACGAGTTGAGTGGGCAAAAGTACGTTTCCGTGTGCCTCAAGTCGCTAAGTCAAGCATTTGCCAGTAATAGCTCCAATAAAGTGGACCAATTCCTCAACGACATCGAACGGTTGCTTTTGACGGTGATTCTTCTCAGTTCCATCTTCTCTTCCAAGACCTACGAGAACAACGACAACATCCTCAACAGTTGGAAAACCCACCTACGCGGAACAAAAGACTTATTGATCAACTACAGCAATACTACCACCAAAAGAAACACTCGAGGGGTTTCCCGTGGCACTGCTCTAGCTCGAACGTGGTTCTTTGCCATAGAGTCGCTCGCCAGCATCACCACCCCGTTTGGAGGAACTCTCAGCAGTCGTCGCAAAGAAGAAAACCATCAATACTCAACCTCCGACATCGACACCAACGACAAGGTGTTTCTCGACACTGGGTACTTTGGCAAGGAGCAGAACCCCGACTATTACGAGGCTCTCGTGAGTATCGGCCTTATTGTCAAGAACAACACGGTGGAATTCAACCTTTTTCTAGGGTTTACCCTCGAGTTTGTGCTTTTGGTCAAGGAGTACACCAAGGTTCTGGAGTATCTTAGGGCTGCCGAGCCCAAGAATCGCCAGATCTCTTCGCCGCAAGTGCTAAAACTCTTGTCGTTGGTGGAAAAGAGTCAGATGGCTGTGCTAGCTCCGATGTTGAACACAAAAGATTGCACTATTCCCGAGTCCAGCCCAGCACACCCCCAGTTTCCTCGTATCGACCCCTACCGCCTCAACTTTCCCGAGGCTGCGTACGGGACCTACAAGTCACCTGAGGGCCATGTCACCGTGTATTCGTGGTTTGATCTCAGCCAGCAGATCCACACAGACCTGCTTTTTTTACGGGTTCTTCTCATGCCGGGGATCTTCCAGCTCCCCAAGTCGAGTCCTCTTGTCCAAGAGTTGCTCATGAAGCTCGCCAACCACTTGTTCTACGTGCTACCAAAAAATAGCCCTGACTACGACGCTCGCAAAGACATTATCCTATGTGAAACTGACAACTATTTTTTGTCGACAGATATGTTTGATTCCCGGGTGTTCATGACACAAAGTGCCTTCAGGCTCATCACTGGGCTACTTGACGATGACGATCACCTCGAGAAAATCGAGCTTATTTTCAAAGGTATGGTGGAGTTGGGAAACGGATCGGCAGTGGAGGCATTGAACAATGTGATTCTGCGCCGAACCTGGTTGCGGAGCCACCCTGCAGGCGGCAACCACGACCCCACTGAAGTGGAGCTCGCCCAACTGGAAGTGGTTCCATTCGCATAGTCGTCGTATACACGGGTTTATTTTACGCATCAAGGTTCATTCGTATTGGTCGTTTAGTGAGATGCGCGCGCTTCCTGCACCATTCGCCGCAGCTCGAAACTTTTCAATCCAAACATTGATTTGATTCTAACAACTATGTCGACAGAAGCGTCTCCTCTTTTGCAGACTCCTACCAACGACCTGGAAACCAAGCCAGGATACATCCCCAAAGATAAAATTGAATGGGAATTTGGCGGTCCCCTTGGGGCTGCTGGAATGATCTTTGGGTTCCCATTGTTGATGTGGTACATGTGGATTTCGGCCCAGTTCTACAACGGTGCCTTAGCCTGGCCCCAGGACGGCCAGTCATGGGGTGAGTTTGGATACGACTTATGGACCTACTTCGTCAAGTTTGGCTTGCCGTCATGGAAAACCACTGCTACCTTTCTTGGATTCGTGGTTGTTCAAGGTATCTTCTATTTGACCTTACCAGGATTCTGGACTAAGGGTCAGCCATTGGCCCACAAAAACAATGAGCAGTTGCCATACTTCTGCAATGCATTGTCGTCGTTGTACGTGACGTTGGCACTTTTGTTGGTGTTCCACGTAACAGGCATCTACGACTTGAGTACTCTTATTGAAGACATTGGAGAGTTCACCACCATTTCCATCTTCACCGGAGTTATCTTGTCGTTTTTGTTGTACTTCTATGTGCTCTTTGTATCCAAGGATTACCTCGACCTCACCGGAAACTTCATCTATGATGTTTTCCTTGGTACTACTTTGAACCCCAGAATTGGTAAGTACTTGGACTTGAAGATGTTTTTTGAAATCAGGATTCCATGGTACATCTTGTTTTTCTTGTCCTTGTCATTGGTATTAAAACAAATCAAGGACTACGGATCTCCCAGTGTCCAGGCGGTATTTTTGTTGACGGCTCATTGGTTATATGCCAATGCTTGTTCTAAAGGTGAAGAATTGGTGGTTCCAACCTGGGACATGGCCTACGAGAAGTTCGGGTTTATGTTGTTGTTTTGGAACATGGCAGGTGTGCCTTTTACCTACTACCACTGTATCTTGTATCTTGCTTACCATGACCCTAGTGAATATGCCTGGCCTTGGTGGGTCATGGTGGTTTTGTTTGTGGTTTTGTTTGCATCCTACTACCTTTTTGACACCGGTAACCGTCAAAAGAACAGCTTCAAGAAGCATATCGCTGGTGACAAGAAGATCAGAAAGACTTTCCCATACTTGCCATATTCGGATTTGGTTGACCCCAAATTCATTAAATGTGAAAATGGAGGGGTGCTTTTGACCGATGGCTGGTACGTGTATGCTCGTAAGGCCCATTACACGGCCGATTATATCATGTGCTTGACATGGGCCTTGGTATGTGGATTTGGTTCACCTTTGCCCTGGTTCCATCCGATTTTCTTCTTGATTGTTTTGGTTCACAGAGCTGCTAGAGACAGCAGAAAGTGTGCCAAGAAGTATGGGAAGGACTGGGACCGGTACTTGGAGGCTTGCCCCTACTTATTTATTCCCTATGTGTATTAGGACATTCACCATTACAAGCACAAGAGGAGGATTCACTATTTTAACATCATTTAGTCCACTCAACACAATTAGGACAGGGATTAACCTGTCTGATATCTCAATAAAAGTACTTGTTTTCATTCCTATACTACTAACTCTAATCCTGTTCGGATATGGCAACTAACCGTTCGTCAATCTCATCAGCACTTAAAATCCGGAACCCTTCTTCAGTAGCCACTCCGATCTCCACGTCGTTCTTACGGAACTCGGCTCCCAACACCGAGCTCAATGCATTGATTGCAAACTCCACGGTGTCCTTCCAGTCACCTTTGACGTGGTCCATCTTCTTAAACTTCTTTTCCAAGTATGTGGTGGCTTCTTGCAGTTTAGGTCCAGTAGATACCGCCTTTACACCCGTGTAGTACCCAGCAGGATCACACTTGAAAATCTGAGGCCCACGGTCTTCATCTTCAGTATCCACTTGACAAAAAGTCAATGCCACTCCTAATGGACGCATATAGGCTCTTTGAGTATATAACTGGGCCAAGTTGGCCATTCTTTTAGCCAAACTCTCCACCGGCATCTCATACCCGTACTGGTAGCGGAACTCTGCCGCTTCAGCTCTGGCCCGTAATGCCTGGGATCTGGCATCAGCTATAGATCCACTTGCAACCATCCCAATGGAAGGGGTGATCTTGAAAATGTATGAGATGGTGTTGGAATCCAATAACTTATCGGGGATCTTCTTCTGGGAAATCATGACAGCCGAGTCTTTACCGACAACTCCAATTGATGTTAAATTGGAGGAGTTTATGGCTTTGAAGGCATATTCCACTTGGTATAATCTCCCCTCTGGGGAGAAGATGGTGATGTGTCTGTCGAAACCAGCTGAGTCTAAAGAGAGTGTTAGTATACCATTGGCCCCCAGGTGATATTCGGTTTACATACTTGACATTGTTATGTATTAATTACTGGTGTCTATCAGTGGCGATTAAAAGTTTGAGACTTGAACCTCAAAAGTTCGCGCATTTTTTTCTCACCTTTTGCATTTACACAGACACCACTCACAACCAGCATCGCATTTACTCATGGAGGAAGTCACCTTCACCACCGATAGGCGAACTACACAGCACACTCCGCTTTACTATGGGACGCTGCTAAGTCCTCCCAACGTCTCCTACCATTACAACCCCGAGGTTACCCGCTACCACTATGGGCCTCATCATCCTATGAAACCTTTCAGACTTCTTCTAACTGACCATTTGGTTATTTCCTACAAGCTATACGAGCAGATGGATCTCTACACCCCGCGTCGGGCCACCAAAGATGAGCTTCTTCAGTTTCATTCCGAGGACTATGTCAATTTTCTCGAAAGTGTCACACCCCAAGCTACCGGGAAGCTTGCGGAGAAAACTCTTGCCCAGTTTAATATCGGAGAGGACTGTCCTGTTTTCGATGGGATGTATGACTACTCAGCCATCTACGCGGGTGCCTCGCTTGATGCCACGCGCAAGTTGATTAGTGGCCAGTCTGATATCGCCATCAACTGGTCGGGTGGATTGCACCATGCCAAAAAGTTTGAGCCCAGCGGGTTCTGCTACGTTAATGATATTGTATTGAGCATCATGAACCTTCTACGGGTGCACCCGCGGGTGATGTATATCGATATTGACCTCCACCACGGTGATGGGGTACAAGAGGCCTTTTACACCAGTGACCGGGTCATGACCGTCTCATTCCACAAGTACAACGGGGAGTTCTTCCCCGGAACCGGGGCCATGGACGAGCGTGGCATAGGTCGAGGCAAGAACTACGCCATCAACGTGCCGTTGAAGGACGGTATTGACGACGACTCTTACATCCGGCTTTTTAAGCTGATCATGGAACCTTTGATCACCAAATTCCAGCCAACAGCCATCGTACAACAGTGTGGGGCTGACTCGCTTGGGTTCGACCGCTTGGGGTGTTTCAACTTGAACATCCGAGCCCATGGTGAGTGTGTCAAGTTCATCAAATCGTTTGGCCTTCCTCTCTTGGTGCTCGGCGGTGGAGGGTATACCCCACGGAATGTGTCGAGACTTTGGTGCTACGAAACGTCCATTTTGAACGATGTATCGTTGGACGACAAGATCCCCAACTATTTGCCCACGTACGACTGGTTTGCTCCAGATTACTCGCTCCACCCGCAGTTGGATGGTCGCATCGATAATAAAAACAGTAAAAAGTATATCGAGTGCGTGAAACAAGAGGTGTTGGAGCAGCTCCGGTTCTTGAACCACGCCCCGTCGGTGCAGATGAGTGATATTCCACCCGATTTGACGGGGTTGACGGAGGAGGAGGAAGATGCTATTAGGGACTTGAATGAGGAGCAGGAGACCGACAGAGAGATGCGGAACGTGAAGGACGAGGCCCGCGTGGGGGAAATGGTGGCCACATGATGTCCAACTTCACCGTGTTCCCCCACTCGCTTGTACAGTACTTGTATAATAAATGTATAACACTATGAGGTCAGAGTGCTGAGTTTTACGCGTGCGTGTGCCTTCTGAGGGTGCGTCCAGGCGTACACATCAGACCCGTGCCTTCACCAATCATTTCGTCCCAAGTCGCACTCCATTTCGGAACTGAAAATTCACTCCAACAACTCACTACACAATCATGTCAGCATACAAACAAGCCGGTATTTCCTTGAACAAGGCCATGTCCATTGCCGCCAGAACCGTTAGAGCCGCCTTAAAGCCTGAACTCAAGGCTGGTGCCGAAAGAAGAGGTTTCACTGAAGCCAAGGTCATCAAGATCGAAAAGGGTGTACAGGGCGAGGCCAAACTTTTAAACTAATGGCTCCAACCGTTCTAATGGATCCGTTAACTATCCGATGATATATACACGAATATACACATTCAAGTCGATTTTCTGGTGGTGACTTATCACTAATAATGTATTGTCTATAAATATTATATACAGATTGCTCATGGCAACTCAGATGAAACCTTGTCTTTCAACAGCTGGATATCGTCAACCTCGCCGTCTTGAATCTCGAGTGTCAATTGCCCGAGAAGCTGTCTTCTGGTCTCAAACGGTAAGTCGTAAACCATGTTTCGGATCACCTCCACCTCCGAAAGATCGTCGTTGATGTCCAATGGCTTTTCTTTCTCGGATTTGGGTGTCAATTGATCACTCGATTGGTCAAGAAGCTTGGACAACTCAGACGTGGGGTCACTAAAGAGCTCGACAAACCTGCCGGTTTCCACCACTTTACCGGCTTTACCCAATACAACCACATACTCGGACTTGGAGATGGTGGACAACCGATGGGCAATGGAAATGATGGTCATTCTACCTGAAGCTGTGAGCTCCTTAAGAGTCTCGTTAATGAGACTCTCCAGCCTGGAGTCCAAAGCTGAAGTGGCTTCGTCCAACACCAAAATCGCCGGTCTTTTGATTAAGGCTCTGGCAATTGCAATTCTTTGTTTCTGGCCTCCCGACAACGAAGCTCCTCTTGATCCGATGATTGTATCGTACTTGTCGGGGAAGGCGTTAATAAACTCGTGACAATTGGCTTGTTTGCACACCTCAAGGATATCTTCAAACGTCACATTCTCAATTTGCGAAGGTGTTAACCCATATACTATGTTTTCCAAAATGGTCCCACTCACAAGAATAGGCTCCTGTTGCACTATTCCTATCACCTGACGTCTCAAATCTCTTACTTGGTATTGACTAATATCCTTACCCCCAATAAGAATTTGTCCGCTGTTGATGTTGTAGGACCTCAATAATAACGAGGCAACCGTGGATTTCCCACATCCAGAAGGTGCAACAAAACAAGTACTTGAACCAGCAGGAATCTTGAAAGAACACTCTTTGAAAACAGCGTCATCGGGTCTGGAAGGATAACTGAAAACAACGTCTCTGAACTCGATATCCTTGCCCAAATTTGGTTCAATTTTCTTTCCCTTCACCGCATCCACCTGGTCTGCATGATCAATTAACTCAAAAAGCTTCACCCCAGCACCAGCTCCTTTCATTAACTCGAGGTACGTCGTGGTCAAGCTATACAACGCTCCGTTGAAGAGCTCCAGGTACATGGTGAAAGCCACCACGTCCCCTGTACTCATTTGGCCCCGAGAAATGAAATAAACTCCCAATGCAACACACGCCAAATACCCCGTATGGTACAACCCATAGATGGAAACCGAGTAATTGGAATTGGCAAACGCTTCCTTTTTGGCCACTCCCACCACCGTCCGAAGCTGATCCGAGTATCTGTTCAACTCCTTGCTCTCAGCCGTGAAAGCCTGCACAACTTTGACCGAGTTGAGGGTTTCTTCACTGATCTTGGTCAAACCAGCAGTAGCGTTTTGGAGCTTGGTTGAAATCTTTCGGATCTTCTCACCGTACCATACCGAACCAAATGTTATGGGAGGCGAAATTAACATCATCACCCCGAAGAGCAAGGGGTTGATAGAAAGCATCATGTATGAACTGATCAACGCAAATAACACATTTTTAAGTCCATCCGGAAGGTTCCCTGTAAGTGATCTGGAAACAACGTATGCATCACTAGCAAGACGGGACATCAAGTCACCTACCTTGTGTTTTTCTCCATCAAAAAAGGCAGAGTCGTGTCGTAAAAGGTGTTTCATCACTCGCAACCTTAATCTTGCAACCAATCTTTCCCCCAACATCTTCAAAAGCCAGATCCTGGCCCAGAAACAAACAGCACTCGCCACCAAGAACGGCGTCATCACTGCAAACACACTGGTGGCTTTATATCCCCAGATCAATATATTGCCGTCCTCATCAAACGCCTTGTTGTTGAAGGCATCAATGGCCGCTCCCACCAACTTCACAGCCGCCGTCGGATATAGAACCGCAAATAGAATGAATCCCAACGCTATGAGAAAGAGCTTGGTGTCGGGAGCCCCGAGCTTGAATATTCTTACGATGGTCTTAATATTTTGTTTGAATGAGTTCTTCATTACGTCGGACTCGTCTTTATTCTCTTCAGCTCGAATGGCCCGCTTCTCTTTAGTTTTGGCCAAGTGCTCCTTTATGGACTTCGAGAGCTCCTTGGTACTACCCGAAATGTCTTCCGAGGTGTTGGCTCTGGTGGTGGATGTAGAAAAGAGTCTGAGACTCGAATACCCATGAACCTCGAATCCGGGATAATGGGATAAATTTGAAGACGTTAATGCTCTTGATGCAGGGAAAGTAGATAGGTATGTTATCATGGATCGTCTACTTATATTTATAGCATTTGTAAGACTGGCTTTGCTGCTCAAAGGGCCAGCTCGTGATGCTATATGGATGAACATGGTATTGAGCAAATGATTTAAAATGGGAAAGCGCGAAATAAATGGATGTTAGTCAGAGACTTCAGGAGGAATTGACAGTTTATTGAGGCTATAAAAGAGTATGAACGTTTTCAGGTTTCTCGTTCGACATAACTCTGGATCATTCCGGTTTCGGACTCTTCGTACTCTTTGACCTCAACCGAGTCTCCACTAACAATGGTGTTTGCTTGAATAAACTGTTTACGGGGCAATTTTTTACTCAAAACAACGTCTCTGAACCTGGAGAATTCAGCACTCACGTCGGTCATTTCGTTGTAGAATGCCACCCCTTCCTTGACGTCTGCCGTGCTCTTGTAGGTGTGTAGTTTGAGTAAAAAGTCACCTAAAGCATCCACTGCATCGGTAGCAAGTTTGGACTCATCGATCTTCAACACCAAATCCAGGTACAGCTTTTCATCGTCGTAGACAAACGAGCATACTCCGGCATTCATCAAGCACTTCAAAATGGCAAATCGGGCTCTCATATGAGCTTGACCCCAAATCTTGGTGGCAGGATCCCAGAACTCCAATGCCAATAAACCTGCACGGCCCATGAAAATGGTACCACAGACCATCACCAGGAACATGTCTTGCTTGCTGGGGACCCCGAAAATCGGGAGAACTTCTTCTGGTTTCTTCAACATCAAGTAAAGGGCCACCAATTCAGCACGACATTCTTCATAAGACCCAGCAGTGAGTCCGAAAACAGACCCCCACGAGTCGGAAGGTCCATAGTAGCCAGTAGCTCTGGGGTCTGACTTGTCGAAGTTGAACACACCTTCAGCCGTTTCTTGCAACAACTTTCCACTTCCATGTCCCAATAACTCGTGTAATCCCACCTGGACTTCCCAGGCATGGTCTCTCCATTGCTTGAACAAGGCCTGATACGATTCGTCCAAGAAACTAACGATTTCTTCTTTCCTGGGATTCTTGGGATTGGCAGACACCACATTTCCCAAAGATACATTTTTGAAGCCATAGTTCAATCTAACATCATCGTAATTGGGAATGTTGATACCGGCAGGAATACCCGAGTTGGCAAACGTCAACACCTCCAAAGACGTAAAGTCAGGAGGATTGAACGTATCTTTTTCGAAAAATGGTTCCCATGGTAAGTAGCCAATGAGTTTTGCAGCATTGTCAACCAATACAGAAAAAGTGGCAGTCCGCTCTTTGTTGACCATGGCCACCAATCCTTCCCATTCTCCGCGAACCCCTGAAGGGTCTCTGTACGTTTCGATGAACCCGATGTTCAATTCCACCAAAGGCTTGATATCCTTGACCCATTCAATCTGCGACTTCTTGTGAGCATTCATCGATCCTGTCTTAAAAGCCTCAATGTAGTACTCCAACATTTTTGCCTGGGTGTCATTGGCAGCATACTTCTTGGCTTTGGCCATGTGCTCCACGATCCTGGTAAATTCTCTGCTGTGGTCACCAAACTGGAAGGTTACTTGGTGTCCATCGGCCGTGTGAATAGGATTCGCAGGGTAATAGCCAGTATTATTGACACTGTCAGCACTAGCCACATGAACCACAAAGTCACCCTCAGCGGTTTTCTCAACCCGGGTATTCTCTGGCATGACACCAGCCTTAGCGATGGCGGCGTTGACCGCTTCCACCTCTTGTTTGGAGATGACGCTTTTCCCCACATAATAGCTTGACAACTGTCCTTGTTCAGGCCATCCCAATAAACCGGCATCTGTGTCATACAAAGGATCACGAACTTTACTGTACAACGCGGAAACCGCATCGTTGCTGACGGTTTCGACCAAAGTATCAAACTGTTGCTTCGATAAGTTAGGCACAAACTTCTTGTCACCAAAAGACTTGTAGTTTCCCAAATTCGACAAGAATTGAGACGCATACTCCAAGTACGCCACGGCCACAGACTTGTCACCAAGCTTGGCGATATACTCGTCGTTCGACACAGGCGAGCCCAAGGTTTTATGTATTAGAAGGATCAAATCGTAGATACCCTCACTTTCTGGGGAAACCGACCGAAGAACGGCTCTGGTGCCCCAGAATGATGCCTTCGCCAAGTGGTGAGCGTAGAGCTGGTTGGTGGAGTCGAGAGCATCGAAATGCTTCTTGGCGGTGAGCGTAACAATGGGCGCTTCGGAGTCTGTTTCAAAGGGGGATGCCATTTGTGTGAGTGGAGTCGCAGAAACTTAGGCAGATGCCATTTATATAGCGCGCGCTCGCACAGTTCCAAAAAACATTTCGGTGCCACTCTTTCAAACGGAGCACACATGGCGCAAAGCATAAACAACGAAGCAACCAATGATGACGCGGCGGCAAATCACACCTCTGAGGCCGGGGCTAGTGCACCGCTTCTGCCTGTCTCTCGCCCAGATCCCAGCGAGCCCCACGAGCCTGTGGCTGCCACTGGTAATGATTATGACGAAGAAGAGGACGACGACTACGACCCCGAGGCCAAGGCCGCCGACGATGAGGTAAGTGACGACAGCGACAAAGAAGATCCCGGCGAGAAATACGACTACAGCGCCATCTCGGCCACCGCCACCCAGGTCCGGACCAGGAACCAGAGGTACCAGGAGAAGCATGAGGCCGCCAGTAGAATCACTAACATCATTGGGCCCGTGAGCTCGAACCTTGACTTTGACTCGATCTTCAGCGACTTGAAGCTGAAGAGTGTCGAAGGTAAACCCACCAATTGGAACGAAATCCTAGGGTCTCAGGATGAGGATACCACTAATAAGGACGCTCCAACCGCCCACCAGAGTCTCGTGCCGGCCGCTGCTTCTGGTCCTGCTACCTCCTCTACCACGATAGATGACCAGGATAAAATATGGATCAAGACGTCGTATGTGTTTGCCGGTAAGGTCATCACCGAGTCCAAGCAAGTGGATGCGAACTCTGCCGAGGCCAAGGCATTCTTGGGGTCTTCAGCCGGTCTCCAGATAAACAGCAGTGACGAGCCGCAGAATAGGGCGTTCGTTCCAGTGATACGGACGATTCCCGGTGAAAAAGAGCCTGTTGAGTTGCGAATCAAGCTTAAAAGACCATCATTAATCGACCGGTTTATGAGCACACAAGGAAACAAGCACCAGAAGCTTTCTACGCTTGAGAAGTCTCGATTGGACTGGGCATGTTTTGTCGATCAAAACAAGATCAATGATGAATTGAAACTCCACAACAAAGACGGTTACTTGGAGAAACAAGATTTCTTGGGCCGTCTTCAGGCCAAACAAGACGAATCCTACAGCCAGGCTAAAGAGGTTGACCGTGCACGGCGATGGCAGGAACAACAGAAGGCACTTTAGTCAATTGACCTGTAAATATGTAATATAATGTACACTGGTATCTTGTGTGAAAAACGCACGCTCAAGGTCTGCGACTGGAAAAATGTTTTTTTCTATAGCGTCCAAAAAACACTGACATCCCCAGTCATCATGTCATCAAGCACCAACAGTAATGTATTGAAGCGGAAGAACGAGGACTCGGACTCTGTAAGTGATGATATCTCCAAGAAACGAGTCGCGTTGGACGGTGAACAGATTGACGAATCTTTAAAGCAAGAAGTGGAAGCAAAAACTGCTCCTGCTATAGGTTCGAGCAATTCTTCTGATGAAGAAGAGTACGACCCCAGTGTACCGGGCCTCAAGTCTCCTCCCGCGGTGGATGTGGCCACGGAGTCGAACGAGTCTAAGCAGGCTTCGGAGGAGCCTGAAGAAGAACACAAATCTCCAGAACATTCACAACCACAAAGACCATCCCAACCCGTATCAACAACCGGCGACGAATCACCCAGCGTGTCGCACAATCCCGTCTCGTCCGTGACGTACCAGCGAGAGAAAGAAGATCCCACTGTTGTGCTGTTCAGAATGTACTGTCCTGTAAAAGAAGCCGGGCTCATTGTGGGTAAGAAAGGTGAACAGATTAATCACATTCGAGACAGAGCGAATGTCAAGGTGTTTGTGAGTGACAACATCAAGGGTGTTCCCGAACGGATTGTGACCGTGAGAGGGTCTGCGGAAAACGTGGCCAAGGCCTTCGGATTGGCTGTCAGAGCCATTTTGGATGAGCCTGAAGATGAAGCTTCATCAATCAATAGCAGTCTGTACGACTTGAGACTATTAATTCCTCATCCTCTCGTGGGATACATCATCGGTAAGCAAGGAAGCAAGTTCAGAGAGATTGAAGAGAATTCGGCTGCAAAATTAAAGGCAGCAGAAACTCCATTACCTTATTCTACTGACCGGATCTTATTAATAAATGGGGTTAGTGATGCCATTCACATCGCCGTATACTACGTGGCACAGGTGGTTCTTGAACATAAGGATGCTTTGCTGAAACAGAAAATTGTATTTTACAATCCGGCAAACTACCAACCTAACTCCAATCCCCTAAGCACATTAACAGGAATGAGTCCTCCTGTTAATAACAACATGAACATGAATACCATGGGAAATATGGGTAACATGAGTAACGTGGGTGGGATGAACAACAACATGAATGCCTTGAGTGCTTTGAACAGCTTGAGTAGTATGATGATGCCAAATAACAATGTCATGATGAACCCCATGGCCAATGCTCCTATGGGCAACCCGACAATGGGAAATGCTCATATGGGGAACTCTCCAATGGCCAACAACTCTATGGGGATGCAGAATCCTCAAAGTCCTTATGCTGCTTCCAAGCAGCCATATAATTTTCAAATGATGTTTCAACCATCCAATAACCCCCAACAAAACTATAACTCCAGACAACCCATCAACGCTCCCCCACAACAAGCCTATACCGATGAACTCGGTAACTCCATGGTCGGTGAAGTGTTGACGCATCCTCTAGTACCAAGTGGTTCAGGTGACAAATATAACCAAGATGTGTTTGTAGCAAACAATAGTATTGGATCTGTTATTGGAAAAGGAGGAAACAACATTAAACAAATACGGGAAACCTCTGGATGTACATATGTGAAGATTGAGCCCGATAGAGGAGATACCATGATGCTTGGAGGAGGAAGAGGTCGTTTGAATATGAGAAAGTTGACCTTGACCGGGTCCTTAAACTCTATCAACACAGCCATATATTTGATCAACCAAAGAATCAATACCGATAAGGAAAGAAACTTGAACTAGTTTTTGTAATAGTACATGTAGTCATATTAATACATACTAATGAAATTACCACGTACAGCATACGAAAGGCATAATAAATGCAAATGCTAATTTATATTCTATATCTGTCCTAAAGTGGTTTCACTCCCAAGCTGGTGAGAAGCATCGTGAAACAACTGAAAAGTCCTTCACCCAACACCAACCCACTGCTAAGTATAATCATATGAACCCGTTGATTGCTTGAACCTGTCTTTTTCATCTGAATATATGTAACAAGCCCTCCAATAAACCGGGCAAGCGTAAAGTTTGGCGTATTATATATCCCAATACCTACTGCAACCCCACTAGGCAAGTAAAATAAATATTTGTGGTTTTTGCTCTCTTTTGGAATGATATTTTTCAACAACGAAATGACACCAAAAATGACACCAAAAACCAATGAAAACACCCATGCATTCGGAGGAAGACCTTCACCAGTGACCAACCTGGCACAGTCTATCCAGATCACTGCCGTAGGGATTCTAAACATCTTGCTTGGAATCTCATACACCGAATTGTACACTTTGTACATGATGCTACTAAGGAAAATTGAGTAGACAGTTCCAGTCAACTGGGCAATGGTTTGGGCTTTAGGAGAAGCTCCCAACAAATGGCCAGCTTTAAGGTCTTGCATCAAATCCCCTGCCTGTTGGGCACCAGCCTCAGCAATACCCCCAGCCATGAGGTTAATCAAGATCTTGGATGGATGATTGGAAGGTACGATGACTGCAAATATCAACTGAGAAAGCTTACCTATTCCACTAACTGGGTTCAAATCGGTTTCTCCCAAAGCTCGAACCGCCAATATCGAGAAGAATAACGCCATCACCACCGCAATTAAAATGGTGTACAATGGCACAAGTTGTCCAAAGATAAACTTCAAGGAAATGGCACAAATAATCGAGGACACGGCGATTCCAACAAAACTGGCCTTATCACTCACCAAGTGCCTGGGATCCAACCCCGTGTCGTATGAAGTGGCCACACTGGCATTGTCACCATCACCACCACGATCGCCCAATAACGGTTGGTACTGCGAATGGGCTCTTCGGGCACTTCCTACCAACCTCGACACAGACCTTGCCGCCATCACCATAAACGACACAAGCGAATCACTGATCATTATACTCAAACTGATCCACATTATCCATCCTTGGCTGCCGGTTTTCCAGTCGTCAACTTCACCGGGAGCCCACCCTTGATACTTGGCCAAGGGAGACAATACTCCCCATCCTAGAATGGCGCCGAAAAGCATATACGACACCGTGGGCAATCCCATGATGATACCCTGACCAATATATGCTGGCGAAGGCTGGAGATTCCATAAGAATGCTTCTGAAGCATAGCTTCCAAACACCGGCAAGCTCTTCAAAATGGGAATGAAAAATGATACTATAGTGTACACAGCAGATGCCACAAAAGTTATGGACAAGGACCTGATGTTGGACTTGTAGTTGGCATCGTTAGCGGCCAACGATACTTGGTTTTGCTCCTCAGGCTCATTGGATTCCACGTCTGGAGCATCCGACTTAAATTCTTCCTCTAAAAGCGAGGTACCATGTAAAACCGAGATCAAAATCCCCGTGGCATTCCCCGATGGAAACGGTAACTTCTCCTTGACTATGACCTGTTTCCTCAAAGGGATGGCGAAAAAAACCCCGAAAAATCCAAGTCCCAATGACCAAACTATCAAGTCAGTGGTAGAAAAATGTAATGTCCTTCCGAGCCCAGATTCATCACTGGTTAAAAAATGTTCCATTGCTGGGATTATCCCAATCAAACCGTACGCCAACGGACCGGTACCCACCGCCACGGCAATGCTCTGGACGTAGACGTTTTCCACGTCGGTAAAGTCGTTGGAAAATGGTGATAACTTGAAGATGGCAAACCCAAGAAGCGCAGACGGTAGCGACATCATTGATACCCAACCGGTTTGAAGGCCGAACTGGAAGTTAGAAATAAGCACCACTGTGCCTATCACCAACCCGGCTATGGTTCCCCGAAGAGTCACCTGGGGGATATCTGCTTTTAAGTGCCATGGAACTGGTATTCGCTGAGAGCCTGAGGTCCGCGGCGGATTACTAATTGACATAATGATAACTCAGTGGAAAGGTGGCGATGTGAGAACAGGTATATGAGTATATGGGTGTATAGGTCAGGTATTGAGAATGAGTATAAGGGAGGAAGATATTGATAGGCTCCCAATGTAAAAACTCAAAATGCAATGTTTTATCAGGAAAAGTCCAAACTATTTAGCGACTATAAGATTTGCGTCGCAAAATGAAGCCTTATTGGGATGGGGTTGCGACTTTAATACTTCATGAAAATCCAGATTTTAACCTCTCGGATGAGGTGAATAGAGTTTCCGACACAGAGCTAATTGACACCAAAACATAATATAGCTTACTAAGATGTGTAAAGGGATATTTATAATCATTACATAGACCGGTATTCATTATTGCCTATCTGGTGGTGTTTAATCATCACCAAACAAAACATAGTTCAAAATGTCACTCAAGGTGATGACAGAAAGTAACCTACTTTCGTCATCCACCACAAATAAACGATGTAATCTGGACTTCCGAATCGTGTCCATGATGGTGCTCAACCGGTCATTGCCAGTACACGTATGGACCCCTTCAAAGTCTTCTGCTCTTCTCAATAACGCATCGCCAACCGTCAAGTCCAAATCGGTGTAGATTCCACCTTTAACCAATGTCAACACGTCGTATGCTTCATATACATTGATCAACTTCCCAGTGTCGTCAACCACCGGGATCGACGACACCGAGTTCTTCGACAACATGTGAATCACGTCAATCACAGGGGTATCCATGGTGCTTGTGGAAAGATTCTTCGACAAGTTCAACGACTTGATATCTTTAATGGGCTTCAAGAGCATCTTGGTTTCCTTACAATTCAAGGCCACAAACTTCAAGATTCTGTACTGGGTTAACACCGACACCACGATTTCTCTATGGGTCTTTTCGTCCTCATCTATCAAAGGAATTCTCCGAGAACGAGACTCCAACATCTTGACACACGCTTCATACAACGACTTGAATGGATGGATCGATATGGTTTCGATTTGGTCCACGCCCAAGGCCTGTTCGATATCACGTAATCCGTTCAATGTCAACTGGTCCACAAGATCCACTTTATCTGGGAATTGAAAGTAGTACTGAATTACATTGATGAAATCTGATGACGATAATAACCCGGCAAACCGAGACGTTTTGTTGTTCCAAACAGGAGCCGAGACAATGTTGTTCTGTAACAAGATGTTTAATGATTTCTTCACAAGAAGGGATGTTTCTAATACCACCAACCGATAAGATACTGGTAAGACGTCGTAGGATGTTTTGCTCTGTAAAAAGAGCCGGATGGCTTTTATACCCAATTTCTGGTCATGATCAATCTGTTCTGTTGTCAACGAGCTGATGTAGTCACTGGGTGATACACCTGATGGAGCTGGAGCGATGTTGGAGCTATTGACGTCTGTCATGACAAAAGTGGTGGTGGGTGCTGAAGGTTTTGGAGACTGGAAAATCGCGCGAGGGTGAGGGCGCGGGGCACGACCCGTCAGTATCCAGCTATAATACTATTTCAGTATTGTACTCTATGGTTATTATCGAAACTTTTGGTATATATTTTATTCTATTAAAGGCATCTAAGCCCATCTCCCTAACAATGCCATAAGTCCAGCTCCGAACACAACGACAATATAAGCAGCAACCATGCGCTTGAAGCTTCCAGGTCCTTTGAACTGATCCGAGTACAAAAACTCGTGAGCCATCAACTCAACAATACCGGTGTATATAAGAATACCAGCAGAAACCGAGTCGAACACTCCATTGACAATAAGTGCGGTTTGGGAATTGGGGGCATATGATTGCCTGACACCAAGTCCAATTGCTATGGCGATAGGTGTGGTTAAACCATAGGCAATTATAAACAAGTACGGCAAGTATTCTTTACCTTTGGGCCACCTGGTACCGGCTATACGAGTTCCCAATCCCAACCCTTCAAAGGTTTGATGAAACACAATCACCACGTAAAGAGTCTTGAACTCATCACCAGAAACCGCCAACGTCAACCCCACGAAAACCGAGTGGAACACAATCCCGAATTCCAACACAATGGTACTGACCAATTGACCGTAGTATTGTTCTTTGTCCATTTGTTGCAAGGGAGTGTCCAAGTTCTCAGGGTCTTGGTGTTCGGCAGCATGGGAAAAGTGATCTGGGTAGAGACCCTTGGAAGCGGACACAACAGGGGTGCTGTTTTCGTGTTCTTCCTCCTCGTCTTCAATATCGCTCTCTTTCTTTCCAAGTTCTCCGAAGTGAGAATGGCTGTGTGGTACCCCATTAGTACTTTCGAGTTTTTTGTTGATATAGTTGAATGCCAACAACTCAAAGAAGAATAACGAGAACAAGGACAACAAGGCGATCCCAAAAGCCCAAGGATATACTCGGAAAGTGGCACTGAGGCAGTCGTTAGATAAGTTTTCATTGGCAGGTTGAAGAAGGTGAATAAAAGCAGTAGCCACAATGACCCCGGTACCAAAATACTTGGCCCCGAAGAAAAGCCACGAGGGCATTTTCAAGAAGGATACGGATGTCTTGGTGGAAATCACTGGAATCAATGCCCCTAGGGTGGAAGTTACCAAAATAACAAAAACTGCCGAGATTCTGGCACCCATGTACTCACCATTGTAGTCACTGTCTGTAGCACAGGTTTCCCGTTTCAATAATTCTGTTACCGAATCCATAATGCTTAATGGAGAATTATAACAGAATTTGCAGCACTACAAGTGTTTAAATACTTTTTACCTGGTTACAATAGGGTGGTTGTAAGAATCTTCAGATAACCTTCAAGGTGCTGTCGCACTTTTCCACTTCCCTTTTCAGGCTGAGACGCATCTCTAAAAAAGCCCCTCGCTCGTGGCCTCTCATCGAACTTTAAGTTGGCGGATAAATCAAAACCACTTTAGCCAAGGACAATGAACGGTTTGTATCACTCATACCACCCTTCATGTCAGTGTATGCACCAACCCTCCTTGGGATCGACGTGAATTCCAACTCCTTCGGCTCAATTTGAGTTCCATCCCCCTTGGGCTCGTGAGTCTCAATCAAATATATGCTCAAACATGTACCAGTTGCAGCCATTACCCTTAAAACTTACACCACCGGAACCCCACCGAAAAGTACCGGGCTGCCACCCAAAACACTACCGCAGCTACCGCATAACCACCCTCATAAAGCACAAAATTCCTATAGTCTACCAAGGTTCTATTTCCCAAAACCACCGAAGTTAAATACATGCCGATGATCGTTAGGAACGCCAAAAAAAAGTACAATGTGCCGTAAACTTTACCAAAACGTTCAGCACTGCAAATCTGTGACGTACAAGCAGGAATTAAGGAGATGGTTGCCGAAGTGCTTACCCCAAAAAGCACGGCGAATGTGAAAAGGATTGGCAAATGCCCTTCGGCTGGTAACCACACACCGAAGATCACCACAGTAGTCAAAATCGACATAACTATCATCACATTGAACCGACCGTACATATCAGCTAGTACCCCACTAAGAAGCCGGGATGGGATCCCACACACATTGACCAACGTGATGAGTAGGTACGAGTTGGACTCACTGATCAGGTGATCCAACCCGTACGAGGTTAAGTATGTCAAGGACGATATCGAGATGATCTCGGCGAAAAAGACCGCCAAGTTCAAACACACAAACCGTGCATCCTTGACTATGCTCAAGTCCAATGCCTCTCGGAAGAAGTGAGCCACTGTCACCAAGGTACTTTTATTTTTGGGTTGGACATCAAGTATATCGTCAATAGCATCCAGTAACTCTTTCTTGGGCTTTCTTTCTTTGATGAGCGCAATAGCAATACCCATACACCCAATGCACATGAACCCCATCACCCGGATGGCCCATTTAAATCCAACCTCTTTGTACAATTTCTGAAGCATAACCGCAAATACCGAGCTGCCTACAAGACCTCCAATAGTTGCAACCGAACAGGCAAACGCTCTTTTCCTCAAAAACCAATGTGACAACACCCCTATCAATGGCACCATTCCCAAAGATGTGCCAATGGCAGTGGTGATGCCAAAACTCAATATAAAGTGACTCAATTTGGTGCTCTCTGCCGTACAAAAGAGACCTCCAGCCATGAAAACGGTGGAGGCAATAAGCAACTTTCTGGCGCCAAACTTGTCGAAGCACTCACCAAAGACCACTCCGCCCAAGTACATCACTCCCAAGTGAATCGTGAACACCCACGAAACACTGGTATCTTTAACGTTCAGCAACTGGTGAGACGACACATACGATTCAATGGCACCCAACGAGTTGGCAATACCAAAGTCAATCACCAAGCCCATGAATGCTCCGAAAAGCGTCAAGTAGGCATCTCGGCCACCATCAGGGAAGTCTTCTGGGTTTGTTTCTGCACTGAACATCATATCTAGGGTAACTTCGGAAGCGCCTTCGGAAATGCCACCTCTTTTTTTGACCACCGCATGAGGATGAAGTTCGGTTTTCTCAAATGATGCTGTGCTTTCTTGGTTGCCATCGAGAGGGCAGTTAAGGGAATTTGCTTCTTTGGGTGCTTCTATTTCTATTACTGCCATTGTTGTACAAGATAAAAATTTGCACCCGCTGCAAAACCGCACCGATTCGCGCGCGCCATGTTTGGTCAATCAACCATGAGTGACAAAGAAGAAGAACCCGTGATTGAATTAGAAGAAGGCGAATTGAGCAAGGAGGAAAGACTCGAGGCTGCTCGCAAGCGATACGAGGAGTTGAAGAAGAAAAAGAAGGGGAAGAAGAAGGGGAAGAAGGAGAAGAAAGATAAGTCTGAAGACAGTCCAGTGCCAGAGGATAATGATGAACCTGAGACAGAGGCAGTTGACACAGAAGCTGTTGCCACAGAAGCAGCTGCCACAGAGACAGTTGACACAGAAGCATCCATTGAAACAGAAACACCTGTTGACCCAGAAGCCGTTGATACCGAATCAGTTGAAACCAAGAAACCTGTTGAGCTGGAATCCGCAAACACCCCAGAAATAGCCCCTACTACCCTGGATGTCACCAACCCCCCGGTTCCCTCCGCTGATGCTAGCTCCCCCAGCGAAATCGCCTCGCTCAAAGACACCATCTTCAAGCACGAAAAAACTATCAAAAAACTAAGAGACGAAAACACCGACTTAAAACTCGAGAAAATGGACATGAAAGACAAGATCTCCGAACTCCAGGCCACCATCGAAACTCTCAAGACCGGAAACGGTGCTTCGCAACACCAACCTCCTGTCAGAAAATTGGAACCAGCCAAACCCATCATCACCACCAACAAATACGCTTCAGCTTCCAAACAAGATCTCAATGACTTCTCCAATTTGAGTGATTTCAGAGAAAGACTCATGGTCTGGAAACATTGGCAAGTCGATATGACCAGCTGGAACAGTGTCTATGCTACCGAAAAGGTGACACTTTAATCACTCCAAGTATATATTTGAAGATATCTATTTACACATAATGATAAAACCAAGGGTCTACCTGACTCGACACAACACCGTTCCCCCCAAGTTCTTTTTGGCGGCCTCTTGCACTTCCAAGATTTCGCTTTCGTCAGTTTGGATAAACATACATTCTGCCGGTTGCAAAGGACGAACAATCCCCACCGGTATACCTGAAGCCAACGCTTTTATTTCTGTGGATGTGAAGTGAACCTTTCTGTTGGGCTTCAGAACCAACGAAAAGTTTCTTATCACCGACAAGTTGTCTCTGTACTTCAATCCAATCCATAACCTCCTGCTGGAAATGTTATCTGGTGTGACTTCTGCTGGTGTCTTGTCGGGGCCGGCATTGGATCCTCTTTGCACAGACGATATGAAGCCCTCTTTGTACAACAAAAAGGATAATTGCAAGTGCAAGCGGGTGAAAGGAACCGACGTGGACGAGATGTTCAACCGAGTACAGTTCTTTATGTGGGCACTGAAGTTGGCCAAGTGAACTAACGACATTGAGCTCGATGAAAAAAATGTTTTGTGGATGAGTGAAAAATTATTGTGCGCACTAAACATCGTACAATTCTACTGATCATGTTTAGGCCTGGCTTGAAACAATTTGTGCTTCGGACCACGCCTCGCCCGGCAAACATGTTTGGGCGTAGTTACTCCTCCATCCCCCCTTTAAGAGCCAACAAGAAGAAGTCGGAGCCCAGAATTAGGTACCTCTTCTACATGTTTGTGCTTGCGTCTTTGACAGTTTATTTTGGTGCCAAACGTGTCGATAGAAAGAAAATCAAAACCAGCTTCGGCAGTGAGAAGGAATTGGACGAGTACGAGCAGACCACCGGTATCAAAAGACGTACAAGCTTAGTATCGGGCAACCTTGCTGGAAAGTATAAATTTTATTCGGTTCCATATGTTGAAGACAATGCACTTGTTGTAAAGTTACAACAGGCGTTGGAACCCACCAAAGTCAAGATAATTGACCCTGAAGTGTTGATCCAGCAAGAGACCGAGGATAACACCAGGAGGTATTCATTTTTGTTGCAGGATTTGAAGTCTAAAAACAAGCCATTACCCAGTGGATTGATTACGGCCTTGATTAGAAATGAAGTATCCTTCTATATGAATACCTCTCAAGGCATATATGACACCAACTTTATTCTCAAGAACTACCCGAGAAACACCAACGAGGCTTCCAAGTTCGAAACAGACGTAGGGTACATTGAGAAGGTTCTTGTGTTGAAAAATGAGGTTTTAGAGTCTTTACCGAAGGCTGTATCTGACAGAGACGCCAGAAGTGTCAATGATGTGATCTCCTACTTCGAGACCGTAGGAAAGGCCGACGTGGTGGAGTCTTTAGACGATGTGAAAGTGTAACTTGTAAATAGCTGTAAATAATACACTGAACCTTATGAGCATATATGAGTGTCTTCACAAAAAATACTCTTCTGGCACCTTGAACTCGATCTTAAGGTTGTTGGCAAACACCTTGTCGCTATCCAGGAAATCAGTATCTCTGCCAGCAGCATCCCCCACATAGAAACTATTTTCCATATCGATTTCGACACCGATTTCTCGCTTGAGCTGATTCCACATGCCCACCTGTGGCTTCCTCATGACCAAATGGTACTCATCTGGCGAAACTTTGAGAGTGGCCTTCTTTGCCGAAGGTTTCTTAGGAGATGCAAACACTAGCGGCTTGAACTGCTCTATATCTTTTTGTACGTGTCCCACAAACAGGTTGACCCGTTCACGGAAATTGAGGTATGACTTGGCTTGGGGTACACCCAAAACTCCACCCTGGTTAGTGAAAATGGCTATTGTGTAGCCTTGCTCCACAAGCAGCTTGAGCTTAGGGACCACCTGGGACTGCGATTGGTCAATGTTCCGCCATAACTTCCAGTCATTGGGACCCCGGGCAAACTTAGAGCCGGAAATGGTGTCGACAAGGGTTCCATCAAGGTCAAATGCCGCTATTTTGACTGGAGAACTCGGCATCTGTATATCTTTGGGAACGTTAGATATGAGGTGAGTGCCCGTGAATTTCCAGTTGTTGCTGAAAATTGTTGACGAATGGAACTCCCGTACTATTTTCGGCTTGGCCTGTACACTTTCCTTCCCCGCCTCCTTGCCATGTTTGAGCATGGAGAAGATATCTCTTCTATTCATGAGCAACTCCAGTAATTCAGAAATCGCGAACTTCCATCACTGATCTTCCATAATTGAATATGACGGAACCTGATTCTAAAGTGTCAAAGGACCAGTACGGGCGTAAGACTTGGGACGTCGATGCATATTCCAAGAAGACACGGGCCAATAATCAGCCCCAAACCACGACCTCTGTTCACGATCAGATCAATTCAGATAGGTCCTCAAGCCATCTACTCCACCGAGAGAAGCTTCTCAAATCCCTGATAAATGCCATCAACACACACACCATTATCACTCCCACCAGCCAGACAGCCACTAGAGGAAAGCACAAGAGGTTTGGGTTCGTGTGTCCCATCTGTGATTTTTCCTTTAGAGATAATATGGCACTTATAGACCATTTCAATTCTCCCCAGCACATTCAAAAAGCCACCTCAAAGAACCTTACCACTTCGGATCCCGGACACGAACAGGAGCTTATAGATGGAGGAGTACGACACGCTACACTAGCTGAAGTGGAATCGACATTAAAGCTGCTATCTGAAAAGTTCAACCAGTCGGGCCTAACTAAAAGCAGCATGCAACAAAAGATTGAAGCCCGTAAGCAGTTTGAACAGAAACTCCAGGACAGGAAGCGAGCCAAAAGACATAAAAGGGCTATGAAGAATAAAGCTTCTGACAGTGAAGACGACGAAATGGGCCAAATCATGGGGTTTTCTTCGTTCAAAAAGGGAGCCGAATCATAGAGGTAAGACGCAGAAGACTGGAAGATACTTGTAGATATCATGTACGCTTATGACCTATCATTCCTGTTGCCTCTATCTACTCTCTCAACAATTTGCAATCAACTGCAGTCGTGTCGCACCCGCGACCGCGACTGAAGTGTGAGCGAGCAAAATTCTCATCCAATGAAAATAAGCTGAAAACAACTTACCTATATACTCAGAGGCATGAAGTTTACGTTTAAATTGCCCCTTAGTGGGTTGTTTAAGTACAAGGTCGGCAAGTTTGATGCCAACTTAGAGCGTCTGATCCGTGCCAAGTTGGACACCTTACCTTCAGTGACCAAAATCTATGCCAATCCTGATGGAACCCCCAGAGTGCCCAGCGATGAAGAATTCAAAACCATAGCTGATTTACAAAATATGTATTATAAGAGAAACCATTCAGCATGGAACTACATAGCACCCGGTATCTCCAGCGAAGATTTGAACTTGTTCAAGGATAATTCTCAAGACTTGAAGAACTTTCAGTTTGTCACCAAAGATTCAGGTAAAATCATCGATAAAATCCCATACAAAGATGAAACCACTGGGGAATTGAAATGGAAGATTGTCCGTGAAACCGAGAAGGCTGAAGGATGGGAAATTCCATATTTCTATATCGTGTTGCCAATTTTTTCATATTTGGCGTATGCTAAGTACACTGCCCAAATGAAACAGAGAGAATTAGACGGTCCAGAATGGGCAGAAAAGGAATTAAGATTAAGAGCCATGGAAGAGTATTTCCACGGTGATACCAACAAGGCTAAAGAGTTTTTGAGTAACGAAGGTAAGTCTCCTAGAGAGATCCAAGATAGAGACGATTTGGTAATTGCCAGAATCTTGGGAGGAGATTATGATAAATTGACCGATTTAAAGAAGAAGTTGCCAAAGGACTTGATTCCCAAGGAGATCGAGCACCCCGTTCTTAAGTTCTAATTTATTGTGAACCAAAGTCAGCATAGTACATGATATTTTTTTATCTAGATAGAATAAACAAATATAACTAGTTTTGTTTAGAAACTCAATAAGTCCACTTCTCCGTTACTACCACCACCGTTCCCGTTGGTCTGAGGCTTGGAGTTTGAGTTATTGTTGGAATTGAAGTCACCAAAAAAATCGTCATCATTAGTCTTAGCTGGTTGCGAAACAGGCTTGGAAGCAGCAGTTCCAGAAGGAGTTCTGCTGGTACTTTTGGTTTTGGCAGACGAGAACAATGACGAAAACGCATCGTTGTTGGGCTTACTTTGCACTTTGTTGACGGTGGGAGTTCCGCCAGAGTTTATGTTGTAATTGACAGAGGTCTGTGGTTGTTGGTATTGTTGCGGTTGTTGGTAGGCCTGTTGCGGTTGTGGTTGATAGAAATTGTTTGGTTGGGAGGATTGGTACAAGTTGTTGAGGTTGCTGAGGCCTGATGGAGGTTGCGAAGACGAACCCGTGGTGGTGGGTGCCGATTGGAAGTCATCAAATTCATCTTCATCTTCGGCACCGGCACCAGCACCAGGAGCAGATCCAAAGTCCAAATCAGCCAATAAGTCCGGTTCAGCGGGCTGTGGTTTGGACCTGTTAGAGGTGGCCGTGTGCGCCGACGAGCCGGTGGTGGGCTTGGCAGTTTTCCGGGAACTGGGGTTGACTTCGTACTCTTCAAAGTTGTCATTCGACTCGGTGTTGGAGCCCGACTCCTCCCCTTGGGGTCTCTGATTGTTATATTCATCGGCCGAGTCTCCATACCTTGACCCATACACCCCACCATCACCAAAAACCCTGTTGGTGTAGTCATCGTCAAATCCCGGAGTAGTGGTGATGGACGAGGCACCACCAAAAGCAGCCGATGAAACTCCACCAAACTTCTTCGCGTTCAGCTTGGCCTTCTTGCGTTCAGCTCTCACAGCCGCATCATCGTTGACAAATGTAATCAACTTCTTGGCGCTGTTTCTAACGTTGATCCCCTGATCTCTACCTTGGGAATCGATATAACGGAATCCCCCCAACAACATCTGAATCAACGACAAACTTGCACGTACTTCATCAACGACTCTCTCGGAGCCATTGCGGAGCAAGTAGTCCAATAATTGCAACGATTTGTAGATTTGTCTCCATTCGTTGGGGGCCTTTTCAGTAAACCTTCTAAACACAAATGCAATGATCTCTCCTCGTTCTCGATAATTGTAGGTCCCAGCGGCGATCTGGGCCATCAATGTGGAAGAAGCACCCCAAGGCTCGTTGTTGGTGGCCTCACGCACCTTGGATTCCATTTCTGTCAAATTCATGGCCACTAAAAACTGGTTAGTATGTTGGTGGAGGCTGATAAGGAGTCCTCATTTATCGACAAAAATACGAGTGATTACAAGAGGATAATAACACATACCGTTCTGGGCCTTACGCACGTAGGCCTTGACCCCATACAAGTTCATGTTCTTGGTGGCGTCTTTAAGAAGATCCATTGTGTCAGATTTTGTTGGTTGCTGGGAGGGTGTTTTTTTCCAGTTGTGCTGGAATTGAAGGTTCCCGTGTAGACCGGGTGCGCGCACGATTTGGTGGTGCGCTATTTGACAATTGCAAACGACATATAAGGTGGGTATATATTAAATTGAACGTCTTTAACTAAAACATGATAGAATTGAAGTCACCAATGACAGGTGTTTGAGCATATACTCTGAGCTTTTTAATAGGTAATTGAACCCCTGAGCCCCGAGCCTGTGAGACCCGAGCCCTTTAGGTAATTGAGCTAACAGAAAATCGTATAAATCTTGAAATAGAAGGGCTTCAGCTCGTAAAGCGCCCGCTCGTCAGCGATTTCCTGTCTCAACGCCTCCATGTCCACCTGTCTTCTACCGGTGTCCACGTCGATTTCGGAGGCCTTCAAATAAAACTTCGTCAAGGGAATTCCCATGTACAAGGCCGCATAGATTTTGTGTCCCACATAGCACACAAACACAATAACACCTCCCAAGTAAACCATGAAGAAGCCCTCGACATCGGCACCACCTTCCCCAGGGGGGAACAAAGCGGCCCAGAACTGCAATCCCAAAAATATCGTCAAAATCACCATTCCGTAGTAGGATCCCCATACGCTGGTGGTGAACACCAACTCTTCTTCAGCCACCCGGGCCTGGTGGTTCAACGCCGCCCGGAACCGTATATGGCTCAAGCAAATGGACCACCACGTGAACAACGAACACAAACCCGAAATCGCCAACAACCAATCGAATACCTGAGTAGTCTTATCACCAGGGAGCGCCACGAGGAACGCAAGTAACCCAATTACAAATTGCACCAACAATGCCACGATGGGACGCCCGTTTCGGTCGATGTAGTTGAGGATCTGAGGACCTTGTTTCATCGCCCCCAACGCCGCCATCGTACGAGACGACCCGTACACAGACGAGTTTCCCACCGATAGCACGGTGATAATGATGATAGCATTCAAAATCGAGGGGATCGCCGGGATCTCAGCCTGCTTGACAGCGATCACAAACGGCGACGTGTTGGCGTCAATACCCTTCTCCTTGACCTCGGCGTTGGTGTCGGTTTGGCCCAAAAGTGCTGGGTTCTTGTACGACACCAACAATCCAATCATGATCACCGAGGAAATGTAAAAGAATAATAACCGCCAAAACACCTGTTTCCGGGCCTTGGGGATCGATTTCTTGGGGTTGGCCGACTCGGCTGCCGCCAACCCAAACAACTCAACCCCGGCAAACGAGAAGGCAGCATTAAAAATCACCGCACACATGTTCTTGAATGGCTCGGTGGTATTAAACATTCCTCCCACCGGCTGGTGCCAGTTCTTGCCGCCAATGAAGTCGTGGTTGGGAGGTGCTCCCCCTGCCACCAACACCACCGAAAGGATCAAGAATCCCAAGATCGCCACGATCTTAATCATCGAAAACACGCACTCGGCCTCACCGTAGCCTCGCACTCCAAATAAGTTAATGGCACAAATAATGAACCAGAAGATCGCCACAAACACCTCAGGTGGTACGGGCGAGTTCCAGTACTGGATGGTGATGGATGCGGACACCAATTCCAACGGGAACGTCACAAGCCACTGCAAGGCGTAGTTCCATGCCATGGCAAACCCCCAGGATGAATCGATGAACAAAGTATTGAAAGTCACAAATGCACCCGAAATGGGAAATGCAACTGCCAATTCAGATAATGCCAGGGCTGTCACAAAAATTGCAGACCCAATAAACACCCACACAATCAACAAACCAAATGGCCCTGCTGACGCCAACGCCAGACCCATCCCCACAAACAACCCGGTACCAATGGCACCACCAAGAGCAATCATCAGCAAATGTCTAGATTTCAAGGTCCTAGAAAGGGGAGAGGTGGAGGTGACAATGGCTGCTCTTTCCAAGTCACTGAGTCTTGAGTAGTCAAACTGGGGATGGAGTCGTTTAGACTTCTTCTTCTTCTCCTCCTGGTTGGGAGACCTGGAAGGCCCTGTGGCTGGCGGCGATCCTTGAGGACCAAAGTCGTAGCTACCACCACTTTCCAAATCATCATCTTGATAAAGGAGAAAATCGATCTTGGAGTAGTCGTATGGCTTGAACGAGTTGAAGAACCGTTTTACGGGGTTGGGTTCGTATTCACTTTGTAGGGAGGATGTGGAAGTAAGTGAACCATTTTCACTTATGTATTCACTGTCTCCCGAGTGATAAGGTGACATCTCATGGGCCTGAGGAGTGTCGACGTTTTTGATATCCATTTGTAGATTCTATTGATAACAACAGAAAAAAGTCGATGATGATAATTCCAGGGAATATCAGTGCTTATGAATGGCTGGGAAAACAATGGGCTCTGTCAACAATCAATTTACTGCTTCCGGTTTTATGTGAAAATTTTGGCGTATTTTTCGCTCTTGCATTTGGCTTTAGTGTAAAAGGGCAGGCACCTCTACCAATTTAGCCAAATGCAGTAAATCCTGCACTGGGCCTATCCATTGAAATCTGCGCCAGGAGTGGCCCGGCTCGGGTCTGATAGGTAGATCCCCGTCCAAAGCTACTCAAACCAGGACCTCCATCCTATCATGACAGTGATTCAACTTCTACCATCCGGTTGACATAGGGTTTTGGCACTGGCTGCTGGATGCGTCTACAAAATTGCGTCTAGCTAGACGATACAGGCAGTTTACAAATGGGCTATATTGTGCGGTTTTACCTTCCTACCGCCTGCCCCTTTGTTTGCTTACTGGTAATGGCCACTGAAACGAGTGTATGCGGCTTATGGCGGCTACGTGTCCATGTAGAAATAGACAAGGCTGACTCGGCTTGTGGCCTGGCAACACCCGATTAATCTTTTCTATCTTGTGTATTTACGTGCAAGCTATTTATTTTTCCAATTCGATGAACTTACCACCGCTGGCAAATCTTGGGTGTCTTGGGTCGTTAATAAACTCGTCAGAGTTCATGGAAAGCACACTTCCCTTGTAAACGAGGCCGTAGGTGACGACAGCTAGAAAATGTTAGTATGAATGATAGAATTGGAGATAGAAGCGATGGGCTTTGTGAATCGCCAGGCCTTGGGAATCGCCAGGCCCTATTGGTGCAGTCTGGAGGTACTGGAATAGGTCGCATTGGAAGCGTCAGAGTCTGGAGATTGGTTCGGTATTGGTGATAGATTTACTGATTTGGACATGGATTCACAGAACCACTAATCACACACACATACGGAAAAGTAAACCACTGATAAAACCTCTCCACACACACACTGACTCTTGTAATACACCCAAATTGATGGAATTGACTCAACACCTCCCATGTTTCGGATCTCAATTGAACTGCTTACGAAGCTGGACAAACCACCACCGTAGTAGATGTCGCCTGTGGCGCTATATGAACATACCTCCGACACCAAATGGCCAGAAATGTTTGAGCATTGGAGTGGCAAATTTAGGAAGCATCTTATTAGTTTCTTAGTTGTTGTTGGAAGAAAAGTTTCGGATTCAAACTTTTCGCTCGCAGTGGCTCTCGTCCAATTGAATTAGTTTGGCGTGCGAAACCGGTGTGCGCACGTCGGTGTGTATTCTATATAGACCCCATGTAGATAGAGTAAAGGTTCATATAGGGGGTGGTGGGCCTATACCAGGGAACGGGGAACGACTCAGCTTGCGGGTCGAATGTCTCTATGGTGTCCCACTTCAAACCATGGTTTTGCATGCGTTCTTCAAACTCGTTGACGGTATCGATGTTTCTAACAGTTGCTGCAATATAGCATTTCTTGCAACCATTTGCTAAGAACCTCGAGATCGTACATACCAATTCCTCGAGAATGGAGCGATCATAGGTCACGTCGGCTGCCACCAAATAGTCAGTTTCGGGGACATGGTGATCATTTCCCCATAATAACTGGGAGATGCTGTGTGCTTCACGAGAAACTTGGTTCAATTCTTGGTTTCGTACAAGATTATCAAACAAGTTGGTGTCTCCATCTGTGAATAAGACTTTTCTGATCCGAGAGTCCCCCGTTAAAGAGATTCCTACCAACCCTGTGCCAGTTCCTAGTTCACAGACCGTACCACCGATCTCTAAACAAGGTACCATTTTCGCTAGGAACAGGGCAGCCTCCCATGTTCGAAGTCCGGTGGTTCCCTGGCCCGAAATTATGCTGGGAGACTCTCCTATTATTATGTCCCTCTGGTTTATGTGATAGACGATATTATCAAAATCAGTGGGTTTCAAGGCTCGAGCATTCAAGATCTCGGGAGAACAGTAGAGTTCGTACAAACTCTCAGATACCTCGATGTTTGTCCGTTCATAGATGGTGATGAGACTCTTAAGGAAGTGTTGCACGTAGTATTTGTTGGAGAACTGGTTGAAATGATTCACAAGCTCATCTTGCTGTGAAGGAGATATTCTAACGCGGTGGGCGTATTGGAAAATTGGCACTCGCTGGTTAATATATGCTAGCACCGTCGGGAACGTCATACCCTGTTCATTGTCAGACATTCTGTTTGTAGTGTCAATGCCTCCATCTCATCAAGAAAACGCGAACGCATACAATGGTAGGGATAGTCACGTGCATTAAATATACAGCTAAATAACAACTCTTGTAGTTCCCTGGATGTACAGACTCACTCATGGCTCTATGGTACCCAAAACCCGGACTCTCTTGACTCCTCCATCGGGAATAATCGTCAATAAAATGTGGCTGCAACTCTCACCATCTGCCACCTGGAAAGTATGTTCTTTATCAGGACCAGTTTTGGAGTCTTCCACCAATGTTCTCCAGCCCACACTCTCCACAGACACATCATCTCCATCACTGGCCTTGAGTCCCTTAAGGTTGATTTTCTGCGGAAAGTTACCTCTGAAATGGGCGGTATCAATAATGATCTCTTGCACTTTGGTGATGGCTCCCAACTTGATGACCACCCAGTCAACATGTCCAGGCTGTCTGGATCTGGTGGTTTCCCAACCATCAGACATGTCGTGCCCACGACCTGGTAACAACAAGTTGTCAGCAGAACCAAAGTGTTGATCTGATACCTTGATGGCCACTCCACCGTTCTTAACTGAAGCAGTGTCGACCACCGTCGACAAGTCCTTGGGCAAAATTGGCAACACAGTTCCATATAATCTGAATCTTGCAATTCCTCCGTCTGGATACATTCTCAATCTGACGTGAGTATAACTATCGGCAGTGATGTGATCTCTTGCAAAAAAGTGCCTTTGGGAAGCTCCACACTCGACCTTTTCAATAACTGAGTCCCACTTCGCGGTTTTCACGTCGTCGCCGTCGCTTAATGTGGTGGCTTCAACAGAAATATATGGGGCATGGTTTCCACTGAAAAAAGCGGTATCGACTTCACATCCAATCAACTTAGCAGACGCTACTCCCATCTGGAAAATCACGTAGTCGGCCTCAGCTGTGTTGTGTCTCCTGGTCTCCCATCCATCGTACCAGGCGCCGGCGTGGGTAAATCTGGTTGCATCTCTAATTGGAGGTTTGGGCTTGATCAAGTTCTCAGCAGCAGCGAACCATTCGTCACTAAACTCCAAGACCTTACCGCCTAACTTCTCACCGATGACATCGGTGTACTGTAAGACTACTTGTTGGGTGAATTGTTCGGGGGTGAGTACTTTGACCATTGTAGTATTGGGAAATGAAAATGTTCTAGTGGTAGTTTTTGATTTTATCGCTATCGGCGAGTCCCGATGGAATAAATCTACGTCTTAATTCCGCTTGGGGAAATCATTAATGTGTGGCGGCGCGCGGGCCTAAGAGAGGGTCTACCGCGGAGTCACCTTCTAATTCTCACTAATTTACAACTAATCTTAGTATAAATCTGTGAAAATTGCGAAGATAAGAGGTTTGTCAAATATGGAAAAAGAAGTGTAAATTAGAAAGAACAAGAAATGAGAAACACTTCAAAAACACGACAATATGATCACCTTCATACTCATGTGTACCTCTTTGCCATTGAAATTGAGTAGATTTTTAGAAACCCAGTGGTTGTGATAGACTACTCAACAGCTGAAACGAACTTGGAAACTTTATCTGTAACTCCAATCATGTCTGAACCAAAGAGGCTTCGGGGACTTGTAAGAATAGCATTTTATTACTTATTATTCCCTTCATCTTTGTATAAGAGCCCACTAGATTTATTTGCAACTAGACGAGGTACACCCGCGCAAACCGACACTTAACGTTAACCGGGACACGCTCGGCTACCAACCTTTGGTATCAGGAAGGCTTTCTCGAAATCCTCAAATTGTAAACAAGTGCGAAACCTCAAAACACCTTGCAATTAACTTTTTGTATACTTCAGTTAGCTAAAGCTGTGTGTGCAACTACAATCCTTATTTATTTCCCAACTGCCAACGCTCCCACAAGCTTCTTGCTTCTTCCACCTTCCAAATACCAGTCCATTTTATTAACTTGTCAAGACTTCAATTATTGTAACTCTGTTTGTGTTGCCATAGACGAAGTTTGTTATTTTTCTTCAAATATCCAATCATCCTCCTCAACGATACAGCTCTTCTCCAGAGAAGGCCATGAACAATTACAAAGAGAATATCGGTGCAATGACCTCTCCCAGACCTAACCCCAACGCTCTGGTACCTCCTCTATCCAATAAAAACTCCTTGACGTCCTTAGCCAAAAAATCCTCGTCCCCTTTATTACCGCCAATAAGAATGGAGAAACCTCGTTCTTCTAATTCAATTGGCTCCATTTCACCTGGAGGCTCTTCCAGCGTCCTCGAACGCCAATATGCTGAGTTGTTGATAAAACATAATAACATGGTGATTGAGTTCCATCAGCTTGAACAGGAGTTGGACATAAAAAACAAAACTATTAATGACCAGTTGGAACAGATTTCCAATTACGAGAGATTCTTATCTCATGTCAAGGTTGAGTTTGGTAAAACAAGAGACCTAATGGAGAAGGAATTGGTTTACTATAGAGAAATGGTTGAAGATTATCAACTAAAATTTTTAAAACTCAATAACGAGTTAGAGTACTATAAAAAGCTTGAATTCAACCAGTTAGAGTCTTACTCCAACGATACCGACAAAGACGAGAAGTACAACCAGTTGATCAAGGATTTCAAGATCTTGAAGTCCAATTTCGAACTAGAACAAAACTCCAAGATCATGTTACTCGATCAGATTGAATCCTTGTCTAAGGAAAACCAAAAATTGAAAGAGGACATTATGTCTCTGCATTCACTCAATGAATCCAGCACTAATGTGAACTCAGAAACCAATCAGAACTTTGAATATCCAACTGGTTCTAGTATTATTCACGACTTAACGTACAATTATAATACTCACACCATGAATTTCAACGAAGATGAAGAGACAAACAATAACTCCGACGATCAGTTTGACAATGACTTCGATTATCTTGAAAATATAGAAGCACAAGCTCAATCTTCCCCGATCAAAGAAGCCTTTCTTTTCGAGACTCCAGAGGAATCTAGCAGTAAAGACAGGGTTCCGTCATTGATCCAAACTAAGGATTTCCAGTTCCCCCCATCACCTGATCCTACCACCAAGGGTAAGAGGCAAAGTTTGCCAGCCAACCTACAAACGGAATTCATTCTTTCTCCATTAAAGTTGGCTTCCCAAGACTTTGATTCTGCCGAAAACCAAAAAAGATACAGCATCTCCAGACCAAATCACAACAGATATAGTAGCCATGATATAGTACCAATCAAGGTTGAATTTGAGGCTGGGGTTGACCAAAGAAGTACATCTGTTCCCTCACCGGGAAGATTTAATGATATTGATGAAAGGTTAGAGGAGAGTAAAGAAATTGAGTCTACGTTCAAGAAACTCAACGGTGAAAGAAACTCGTACATCTCATCGTCCAAGAGATCCAGCCTCGTGTTTGAGGCCAACAGTAGAATCAATAACGATCTCACTAAGCAGGAGATTATGAAGTTGAAGTTTGAGCTTCAATCTTTGAAGTTGCACAACGAAAAGTTGATGTCATACATTGGCTTTGAATTACAGAAACAGAAGAGAAATATCAAGAAATTATCTTCCAGACAGAATTTGCGGGATATCGAATATAGCGATTCCAAGTTGATTGAAAGGTCCAGAGAAGTATTAATCCAAAAGAAGCGGGTTTTAAGGTCCGTTTCTATTAACGCTATTTTGTCGAAAAACTACAATAATAAAGACAATTTGGGGATATTACAGAAGGGGATCTTAAAGTTCGATGACGAGGCCCTACATGAAAATGAATATAATGAAGGTGAAGGAGAACGAGAAGACGACGACTACGGGTTCATGAATTTCAATGACAAGTTCAACAAGCGGATCTTCGCTACTGGCTTGAACAATTACTATGAAATGAACGATGCTGACAACAAGAACACTAACCTCAAGAAGTTCAAGTCACAGAATTTCTTCTCAAACCGCAACAACTTCGACATCAGCGATGTAGACATCACCGATACCACCCTTGAAGACACGATCGATGACGAGATAGAGTGGGAAGACCACAAGATACCCACAAATATGAATAAGGGAGTGTTTGGCCAGATTAGATATCTCATCACCGGTTCTTACCAATTAGATAAGAAAGCAGAAGTCAAAGAAAGCTCTGTTGACGACTCGTTAAAATATCAGTTCTTCAGTATTGCCATTGGAATATTGATTATTGGTATACGGTTTGGCCATTACAACCACCATAATCAAGTTTGATTATTTATAGAATTTAATGAATACATGATAGTAAATTGACGGTATATTCCTCGGACTTGTCGGGCGGGACACGTTAACTTTAAAAACAGGTTTAAAAGTCACTTTTCAAAGATTTGAAAAGCCACCCCTTTCATATGGCACAAGACGACAATTATGACCTGTTCTATTGTATTTGTGCAATTATGTATAGGTACTCTACGACGTCGGGGTAACTTAATGAGGTTATTTCAAATGGCATGATTGCGAAGTCGGAAGTGCATATTACGCAGCGAATTAGAAAAGTGGAACCATATTGTTTTCGAGGTTAAAAGCAGCCAAAAGCCACTCGATATATATCAACACGAAATTTCCTGCTAAACTGTTATACCGGTGCGATGGCTCTCAAAAACTACCTTTACGCCAAGCATGCTCGTGACGAGTTCACGTTATCATTGATGCAAAAAGCCAATATCATTATTCCCCAGAACTTGCAGCCATTAGGAGCCGGGTCCGGTAATGAAGAAAAAGCCAAAAGCCACTGCAGTGATATCGAAAGTTGTAACAACTGTGCCAACTGCCCGAACAAGAAGAACACACCCAAGATCACCATCGAAATCGACAGAGATACAAAACTAGAACAAGAAATCGAGTCTATTAACCATACCCTCACGGAGATTGACTTCACCAACAAGATATAAAACCTTCAACGTTTTTATGCATTACACATCTATATAGCCCTAACTAGGCTATTCCATGGGCCAACTTATGTTGCACGACCTTTAATGAATAATAGAGAAAGTTTATATACGGAATCAGCACTTTCACATCAACTTCTGGGTTGTTTTGTTTGTAGACTTGGATCAAGTTGGCCAAAATCACCTGCAACTCGATTTGTCGTTTGTTTCGAAGGTCCACTAACATCGATGGTTCGTAGTTGAAAGGAACGTCTGTTTCTTCGGTGAACTTGATCATTCCTTCCACATGCGAATCTTCAAGTAACTGTTCCAGTCCATGAAGTTTTAAGTCCTGGTTGGCAACAAGCTGGATTTCCTTCATCAAAGGTCGAACAATATTATCGATGACTCCGTCCGTAGCGAAAACAACCGCCACATCACTATTGGTCAAACAGCAAATGGTGTTGAAAGAGGCATTGTACAACAATTTCCTCATTCTGGTGAACCGGACATTTTTGTCCTCTTCCACCAGATTGATACTGTGGGTGTACAATTGAATGAACTGGCTGAGTTTTGAGTGGTTGCCCGCCGCTGGGTCGAATAACCCGAACGTCACTGCATCAGGTGCCCACATGTTAATAGTACCTTTGGTATTGATGGAACTAATGTAGCTGACTCCACTAATCATGTTGACCGACTTGCCAAGCTTCAGCCACTGTTTCTCGATGTCAAGCCCATTTTGGATCAATACAATACTGGTGATATCTTCTGTTTTAATCAACTTTTCACGTAATTCGTATACTTGGTCCCACACATTGTTTGATGTCTGAGGAATGGCCTTGGTGGAAACAACAATATAGTCAAAAGGCCCCAATGCCACCGCATCTTCAAGGCTCTTAACGACATGCGTGGGCGTGTATCCCTCAAGTGATGGTTCTCTTTGAGCACTTTCCCCCACTGCCATTTGTTTGATCGTATAACCTTCGCTTATAACCTTATCGAAGTCCGATCTGATTACGGCTGTGACATGCACATTTTCATTTGAGGTTTCGAGAGCATGAGCAGCAATGACACCCACACCTCCTAATCCAATTGACAATACTTCAACCATTTTTATGGGCGCTTAGAAAATGGTAGTCGAAAAAAAAGTTGGCTAAAGCTCAATTCTTAAGTAGTTTTGAATTCCGTCGCCCTACGAGGAATCGTATCGCAAGCGCATCTTACCCGATTGGGCCAGTTTACTTGTAACCCATTTATTATACAAAAGTAAAACTACATATCCAATAATACAAACAAATAACATAACAGCACCAGAATAATCCGTAGCAGACCCAATAAATAGTAGTTCAATAATTACAATCGTAACTAACGATTTCACACTTTGTTACACTCATGAATTCACTTCGATGTCCCGATTTCTATAGTCAACTCGATTTCGATTTTTTTTAGGCTTTATCACTTTTTCCACTTGTTCACCCCATTGGAATTCATCAAAGCTCCGTCTTCTTGGTCATGACCCGCAGATTGCGGCTGTGGGAGTCCTCCATTTCGAAAGAAGAACTCATCGATGGCAGACGTTTGACTGGGCGAAGGCCTGCCTAAATTGGGGGCCATGGGCCCAGGACCTCCTTGCAGATGGACAATTTGCAGCAGCTGAGTAGAGGATCGGGCTTGTTGAATTCTTTCGTTGAGAAAGGTGGTTTTGAACTCTTGGAACACCTTCATGGTTTGCGGGTAGTTACTAGCATTCTCATGGAAGTATCGGTCAGCAAACATGTAGATGAACCGTTCAATGTCCGCTCCCGACATATTTGAAGCAAAATCCACTTCACTTCTGCTAGTGACACGGCCAGCAGCTCCGCTTCCACCTGTACTGGACTTACCTGCACCCACCTGATGAGGTTGATGAAGTTGAGGATGTGGGGGTTGGCTACGCGATGGCTTCACATGCCCTGGTTGAGGATCTTTGGGATATTGGGTTCGGAAGTCGTACTCAAGCGGGAGAGCAGTTCCGTTTGGTTGGACAGAAGGCAGCTGTTGTTGGTACATTTGGTAGTTGGAGAAGTTCATATGGTTACCATACCCAAGGCCCGGCTGTTGCTGAGATTGTTGAGGATGATGGTGCAGCAGACGAAACTGGTTGGAATTACTTGCACTTGGAGGATGAGGGTTCATCAAATCATAGGAAGTAGCAGCGGTGGTGGCACCACTGAAATCGGCAGACCCATTATCATGGTCATCACCGGCATTGGTGGTAGAGCTGGGGTCGGTTCCAAACGCTGAATCGTAGACTTCCCCATTGGCACTATTGGTAGCATTTGCTGCGGCATTGCTGATGGCATTTCCTCTACCACCAGAACCCCTACCAACAGCCCCGTTGTTGGTTCCAGCGCCGCCTGCGGTGCTACCCAGATCTGGAGATCCGTCTGCACTGCCAGATTTGTTGCCATCGCCGTCTCCTGGACCTCCTCCCATCCGCTTTTTATTTAAGCCGTGTCTCTTTTTAAACTGCAGCAACCACCCATGACTGAATCCGACGAGTCGCTTGGGATCCTCCACACCAAACTGGTGGGCATATATGGACCAGTGCTCTCGTAAAATCGGCTCGTTGATGGGCTCACCTCGCTCCAATTTCTGTTGCACCAAGAGATCCATAGCCCTATTGATCTTTTCGTACTTGAATTTGACCTTTCGACGGCTCTGCTTGGTGAATGCCGAATCGGCGTGGCTGAGTCGGGCTCTTAAGTCTTCTTCATTCTTAAGCCATTCACTGAATGATGATGTGGAGATTGATAATTGGTTCTTATACCTGTCGACAGTTTCCAGTTGAGGGCGGTTTGATTGGTGATAGAAATCCAAAATCTGGATCTTTTGCTCAAGAGTGGCTCTTGGTAATCTGTCGGGCGCCATTTGCGTAGAGTGAATGAGTGACTTTCAGGTCCCACCGGTACAATGGCGTGTATTAATGGTTTTGAAGTGTTGGTAATGCTCAACTGGCGATTGTTTTCAGTTTTCAGTCAAGTTTTTTTCCCAACTTTTTGGGGGGGAGGGTGCGGATGCAAATGGCCTTCTTCTAGTCTATACAACTTATGAGGCAAAACTCTAAAACAAGTACTATACTACTTCTTTAGAAAGGTTACCCCCATTTTGCAGCGCAATATCCAGAACTATTCAACCAGTCCATACGTCAACCTCTAACCAGTTTGCTATTCTGCTTGTTGCTGTTGTTTTATGTTTTGCATCAAGAGACATCTCTCTCTGGCATTTGTAAGATCCAACACTAATTTCACGTCAGTAGGAATTCTTCCATTCCTTCAGTACAGAATTAACGAATGTCTCAAAGAGAAGTCCATCAATGTGGCCCCAACACCCGATCAAGTCAAAATTTTGTCTACTTTAAATGAAAAGAAGAGTTTGGTGATGAAGAGCAACATACAATCTGGAAAGTCTTTCAGTATGTTGTTGTACTCCATTAACCAGCAACTTCAAGGGTGGAGAGATATCAATGACACGGTGAAGAACCAGCATCCCATTCACAGTGTGATTGTGGTGCCAAATAACTCGCTTTTACTCAAGTATCGAGATTGGGCATCGGAGCTCATCTCAGAAATAGATAAAGATTGTTGTCCCATAAAAGTGGATGTATCAGAGTCAGGAAAGGAAATCATCGTAAGAGAGTCATTGAATATTCAGTTTATTGAATCGTCGAAGAGATTTTTGAACATGTCGACCAATTTTTCGATTGATCCGTTATCTCCAAACTTCAAACCTCAAATTGTCATAATCAATTCTGCTACTTTCAACAAAATTTTCCACAATAAGAAAGATATTCCCGGATTACCAACCAAGGAAGCCTTTGCGGACGTTAAGTTTGTTGGAATAGATGAGGCAAATTTCCTATTTGGTGCTTCCCTAGCAAGTGACATGAACCCAAATATCGTCGTTGTGGGTGAAAAGGAAAGACTTGAGCTTTATTTACATCAGTCATTGAAGAAACTTCGGGAAATCCAATACAATACGTTTAAAAGCCGGGTTGAAGCTGATACACGTTGCAAGTTCTGTCCAATTCAGTATTGTTTCATGTTTCATGCTCAGCATCCATTCCATACGTCATACGTGCAAATGATCAATGGGTACAAAAACCTTGATAAATACAATGATCCAGAAGCCGAGTTGGTTGAAAAACTTACCCAAATGACCAATGAAGAATTTGCGTTGTTCAGAAGGGAGCTTCCGTTGGAATCAGTTGGAGAGTTGGTTAGACAACACTTCTACAAGAAGGATGAGAACGGTAATGTTGTCAAAAGAATTAACTTGTCATTAGTCGATGCAACTAGAGTGCCACCAAAAACAAGGACTTTGGGATACCAAAGTTTAAAGCAGTTTGAAGACTTTCCGGAAAGAGAGGCATTCATGGATGAGTTCAAGGTTTATGCTAAAGAATATAACCACCAAGGCAACAATGTCTTCAAAGCCTATTTTAAAGATAAGCTTATGGTAGACGAGACCAGAAGAAGTACAATTAATGATGCACATTTTGTTCATCGTCTGATACTCCAGTTCAGAAAGACGTTTCCCGACTCCAAAGATCCCATTCTTTTCGTGATGCGGCCCACAAGTCATTTCCCATCTATGGTAAGAAAGATGAAGCTGCTTTTGAAAGCTAGTAAAAAAGAGCCAATTGAGTTATCATGCTATCATAAACCCAGGAATATTACCCTGAATCAAACACATATGGCTGACGAAAATGAGCCCTACATCGACAACCCAGAAGACTTCAAGAACTTTTTTATTAAGAACCCAACCACTAACTTGTTGGTGCCTTCTGATGAGTTTCCTGGTCTTGATATAACTGGTGTCAAAAATATTATCATATGTGGGTCAGCCAACTGGCCAACTCTTGCAACGGTTTCGTGGAATCTGAGTATGTCAGAGGCTCAAAAGAAGTTGGTGTCAGGGATTGAAATGCCCCATACTGACTTGTTCTATTATCACTTGCTGAAGCTTCAAATGGAAAACGATCAAGATGATAGGAACATTCTTTGGATCCAAGATTCCTTCTATTTGAAGAAGTCATCAATTACCAAAAGGGTTATAAAGCAAGACCTGAAATCTTTTAGGGAAATGTTGCTCTACAATGATATAATTTCTCTTGTGAACCATGTTCCACCCCACATAGATTAATACCTGTAAAAAGTTTATATATACATTAAATAAGTTAATTGAGCAACACCGTAGTCTTGGATTCACGATTTTTGTTACCAGAGAACAGAAGTTTCTGTTGTCCTACCTTTTTCCTAAATTCTTCAGCTGTCAGTAATGAAGCATAAAACTGCATAACTTTGGGATGTGCCCTCACCCGAGCTCTATCAAAATTGAGTACTTGAAGTCCGTCTCGAGAAACAGCTCTTGATAAAGCAACGTAAGCTTGTCCATTTTCAAAAAGTTTCTTTAAATCAACTTTGACATGCTGTAAGGTTTGACCTTGAGATTTGTGGATGGATAAAGACCAAGCTAATATCAAAGGAATTTGAACTCTTTTAGCTAAAGCATTCATATGTTCATCTTCAATCGTCCACACTTCAGGTTCCACAAGAATCGTTCTATGGTTTCCTCCAACCAAAAATCTTACTAATGGATACTTGGACTTGGTGGATGTTTCATGCAATTCTCTAATTAGACTTTTTTTCCGTGCAATATTCTGTTTGTAGGCAATTCCTAGAGCTGAAAGGTCTTCTTCATCAGAAGCCATATCTTCTAAAAAGTCAAACACGGAGTCGGATAAGATACTTGGTTTAGTATCTACTTGCAATTCTTCATGATCTTTTTTAGAGTCTCCTCTAGAAGCTTGTTCACCTTTCAACTTAAGTTCCTCAGGCGAAATATCTGGGTTTTCATCCATAGTTTGAAGGTGCATGTAAGTATCCCTATCGATAAAGTCAACTACTGTTCCAAGCGAACCATTGACTAGGGTGTCATCGAAATTCTTGATGCACATGACCTGAGCTCCCTTTTTCAAAAACAAGTTCTCTGGTGTCAAAAAGTTGTTTAATACAGCCTTGGGATTTTCTAAGCTACCAGAGTCGACTGCTCGGTACAAAAGGGCAGAACCATTCAACATGTTTAAACGGGTATTATTGGCATGCTCCACTTCATGTCTGGTACAAAACAATTCAGTAGGCCTTATTCCTTCAATATCTGGCAAGGGCCTTACCAATTTTTTGAATTCATGATTATTCTCATCACTAACGTACCCACTCCGCATATCATTCAACATATCAATGAACTTTTGGTCACCTTTTTGCCGGAACACTTCTTTCAACACCAATGTGGTTTCAATTGTGTCGTTCCAAGCTTCACTTTCAAATGCAAACATGGCTTCTTCTTTCTCTGTCACATCGGTACCATCTATGTTTCTATTCTTTGTTACCGGTGGTAGTTGATAGAAGTCACCACAAACAACCACTTGGATTCCTCCGAATGGTTTATTTGATCTTCTGAGCTTTTTGGCAATTTCATCAAGAAGATTGAAGAACTTGCCGTCAATCATTGACACTTCGTCCATTACAAGAACTTTTATCTCTTTCCATCTCTTCGAAGCTTTCCTGTTCTTCCTCACTTTCTTAATGATGGAGCTTGGAGTTCCATTTGCTAGTCCAACCCCAGCAAAACTATGAAGAGTAATACCTCCAATATGACAAGCAGCTAAACCGGTTGATGCAGTCACTGCCACAGCACCCTTCTCATGCTGGTCTCGAAGAGATTTAATAATAGCTTTTAAAAGAACAGATTTACCCGTACCAGCAGAGCCAGTGTAGAAGAGGGAGACACCCAGCTTGACTAGCTGGAGAATGTACTCTTGTTCAGAAGAAAGTACCATGGGTTTCACAAGTTTCATTGGTTTCAAATGAGGATTTCGTGCTTTCTCTTCTGATGGATCTGGATTTTGTGTTTGTAGCATGATTGTGTGGTTCGTAGGTTTGGAACAAGTTGAATAATTTCTTTGAAAGTCCATTGTCCTGGGAGGTACAAACGATTTATGCAGAGAGGAAAGCACTTCTTTAGATTCCTCGGGTTTGATTCGTTTGGCAGCAACAATCAGGGCCTTCTGAGGTGATAACTGTCGCCTTCTCAGGTCATCGTCAGTAGATAATGGCTTCTGTTGGTTGTTTTCTTGTACTATGACTGGAGCTAGAACGCGTGATTCTAGAAATTCGAGACTATCATTAAAGTCCAGGTCCAGAAATGCTTCATCATGAAGTACGAGTGGATTCTCCTTATTCGATCCAATAGGCGAAGAAGGTAGAGGGGTGGATTCCCTTTGAAAAAACACGTCGTGAGACTTTAATAAATCTTCATCTTCAAAAGTACCCCAGGAACGTGAAGACCCCTGGCTTTTAAAAGACGCATTCAAAAATGGAGGTGGAGATACATTGCTCTTGTAGATGGGTCGTACAGGCCCAGATGCTGAGTTTGTTTCTGTGGATTGAATGTAATTGTGCGAGGGTTCATTTATTTTATCAGTATGGGGTATTGATACAAATTCGGTCGCACGAGGTGGACTGCTGCTGGTACTGAAGAAGGAGTCATAGTCATCCCAGGTCTTTTTGGCAGCAGTGTTTCTGGTGTTTGGAGAACTAGTTATATGCGATTGTGACATGTTAGCACCAAATCTAGGCGGACTTCTGGTAGCGAATGACTTCAAGAAAACCTTGCGTTTGACAGGACTATTTTTCAATGAAGATATCAAATTCTGTGACATTTAAGTAGGACAGGGTAAAACTAACTGGAGAAATGGGAGCTTGATATTGTGATATTGTGAATCATAAGCAGAATAAATGCAATAGTTGTTTGTGAAAATAAACCAATTTCGCAGCGACGCGATCGTTTTCTTTGTGTCTTTTACCATATAGTGATAATCCAATGAATACTGGAGTTGACCAGTCCAAAGTCATTGCAGACTCCAGAATCCTCTACGATCTTTCTGGTCTCATTACCAACATATCCAAGTATACAATTGACGATGTCAAGTCCATTTTAGGTACTTTTGGTGCTTTGATCAGTTCTGAGAAACAGCAAATCAACATCTCGAAGCTATCAAATATCACATCTCTTCTCTTGTTTTACGCCTCCCCCTTACTGTTGACCATTGTGGATACTGTGTCATTGATTCGCTTTCTTTATGAAAGTTCTGAGGGCGTTTCCAACCCAGATGAAGAAGAAGCTAATGACATTGAAGAGTTTGCTCACTATTTAGCACAGAAGACTAATGATGATGGTCTTATCACCGACGAGTTGGTGGTCCAAGCAGCTCAAGTTATCTTACAGAATCTTGAAACCAGAAATGAATCGTTTGGGTTTAATATAGAAGGTGTCGATTTGGATACCATCGTTTTCCATACGATCCAGAAGAGATTATGGATAAATTCCATCTACATTGATGATATAGAACTACCCAAGGAGTTACTTCTGTTGGATACATCAGCAGCTTGTCGTCAGTGGTATGCTTCGTCCTATGTTCCTTTCAAATACTACTGGGACAACCATGGGTCAATTGCTCCCTCACCTACTATGAAATTCCATGAGTTTTCTCAAATGCATACAGCAGATGCTATATTTGAATCGTTGATATCACCCGTGGATTCTAACTCATATAGCAACAAGCTCAGATTAGGAAACTGGATGCTGCATGTTATTATTCCTGCCCTTGATGCCTATACTTTGGATCCTTTGAGAAAATGGATGTTTGAACACGAAAGAACCAAAACTTCAACTATCTCAGAGAAACAACACCTATGGAACATTATCTTTAATTCTTTGATTACTGCTGATATTCCCTTTGCCAAATACGAGGATATTGTCGAGACTTACATTGTCTCGTGCTACTATGATACCACAGCAGACAATTTGCCAAAAGTGTCTTCAATGGAAACTCTCAAGGTCCTTGACTTGATCAAAGAAACAGTGGACTTATTAGTGCCGGTGGTCCCTCAGACTGCTCAGATCGTGACTGTCAATTCTATTTCATATGATAAAAACCTTACGTTTAACAGCATTGACGACTTCAAAGCTAATACTCCACTTCGTCCTTTATTGGTGGCCAACAAAGACTGCGTCGTAACGTTGTCTGAAACCATCGAGACATGCAGAAAACTTTACCCCATCAACCAAACAACAGTGGCGAAGTTCTTGGAGCTCAAGTACACACCTGGCTCACACTCTGAAGAACTCAAACGTGAAGTTACAAAGCTCTTGCTTGGATTGACCCCCACCTCGTCCCAACAGCTTCTTCATTCGCTCAACCTATTCAAGAATGTTTTCACCCAGAACGATGACGAGTTGGAAGCAATTGACGGTTTGGTGGTTGACCGATTTTTGTTCAAAGATCTCTTCGAGTATGTGAACCAATTATATGATGGAGGCCAATTGAAAATTAAGCCAGATAACTTTGTGCAGTTACTTTTGAAGAAGTTTTGGGATTCTGTGAACCAAGCCACTAACTTTGACGAGCGAATCGGTAAGCTACACAGTGCTACGAGCTGCATAACGTTATTCAATAAACTCTCTGCTAATGGGGATCTTACCAGCCAAGAAAGAGAAGAGGTAACAAGACTAAAGCATTTGATGAAGGTATTTGCTAACATAAGAAACTTCAAGCTCCAGTTTGAAAGATCAAAAGCCCCAACCCCATTGGATATCATCAAGCGATTTGGCTCTTTACCAGCACACGAAGAGCTTCGGACAGAACTAGAAGCGATTTCCCCGATGGGGTTGATAACCACCATTTTAGAACAGAACTTGAAGTCATACTTGGCTTTTGAAAAGCTTTTCAAGGTTCTTAGTGACTTCCTCCTCTTCCTCAAAGACACCAATGTCACCTCGTCCTATTACTTCCAAAGACTCATGGCTGCTTGTATCGAAGCATCTCTCATAGACAACAACTTCAGTTATGCCTACAAGAAATCTCTCGAGCTTTTGAGTCAATATGAAGATGACAACTTGAACAACATGTGGATGACTTTCTACCAAGTAGGAAACTACAAATCCCCCGATTGGGCAGTAGATGAGACCATAGATTCTAATCGGGTAGAGGTATTGCTCAAACAGAGCGAAATCTTATCCAAGTATCTCCGAGTCATTACTCGTGCTGATGTTTCCACCGACAACAGCCGGATCATTGTTGAACAATGGGAGAAGGTGAACCATAATATTGATGGGTGGTACCAGCAAGTGGAATCACAAAAGGCCAATACTTCTAAGACATCAACCCGCCAAATCCAGGAAAATTTCACATCGACCGCCAACGAGATTCTAGGCGATGCCGCTAACACTACGGCGCAGGCTAGTGAAAAGTTGTCGAATCTTTTCGTTTCTGGGTTGGGATGGGCTATTGGAGCCAACCCAAATTAGGTTCGCAGTTTTTCCAAATACATTTTTAAATAGTACTCATGTCTCTTACAACGAACAAACAACAGGAATTGATCGATGAGTCGATAAATGAATACATTTCCACCTACGACAAGGTGGCTAGCCAATACCTACATGTCCGTAAACAAATTCTAGAACTAGCTTCGGGCGCTTCCAAAAACCAGTCCATTTCCCCGGCAGACCACATCACTATCAAGAAACTCCAATTTGAATTGGACACAGTATGGGGGTCATACTCCGGATATCTCCACACATTAGAGAACTATCTCGATATCTCCAAGCATATCCAGCCAAGCTATGTTGATGAGCTTAGCAAAAAGTACGAAAAGCTTCTTGTGTCCAAGTTGAGTCTCACCAAAACTATCAGAAATATCAAAGAGGTTCAAATACCGTTAATAGAGGAGATGAAAGAATTGACCAAAGTGTTTCAAAAGAACCTTAGTCGTACCACCACCAAACGGTATCCATCAAAAGCTGCGGTTGAAAATGCTTTAAACAACCGCTCGAAAGAGTCTATGAAAGTAGACAACTTGATAGTATCCCGATCAGAACTTCACCAGCTCTTCGACGGTTTCGATGAGAAGGTCAGACAACTAGAAGAAGGCAAAGAAGACACATCCCGTTCTATAAAAGCTTCATACTATATCAACAAAGAGTTGGAATCGGGTGAAAAGTTCCTTGCGTTGGACGACGACAAGTACCTCTTTCAGGTTTCCAAAATCAACTACCAGGACCTGTACTTGGCCAATGCCAGTGTAGCCAAGTACGATGAACTTAACGATCAGTTGGTGCATGAAATAGCTGATTTGATTGCCCACTCCACCTCCGCCAAACGAAGCTGGATAAAAAATGCCGCCAAGATCGATGCATTCAAAGCCATACTTGAAGAAGATATAGAAATGGCAGACACTTAACTGCGCTTTGTATATTTTTGAACGATTAACGTATTGGATAGATATTGTACAAATTTGTAATGATAACACAGGAATGTCACTTGGTTTACTCGGCCACGGGGCTAATCAATATCACCGAGTCTCCTCTGATGAACACCATGTCGGTGGACTTCCCCTGAGGTTTATCTTGGTTTTCCGCATAGATATACTCGGTGGCATCACTCAACACCATATTGCAATGGGAATCGTATCCTTGCAATTTACCCTTCATTTCTCTAGCTCCTCTTAACTTGACCAACACAGTCTCATCCAACTGGTACCTGATCAAATCAAGTGGCTCTTCTTGCTTCTGTTGTGGTTGGACGTCAGCCATTCTTTGTAATAGTAGTAACAAAATTCTCCCGCGACTTTTTGAGACCAAAGCTGAAAATTTTTTTGAGCTAGCCATACATCATGAGCCAGGTATTTAAGAGACAACTACTGGCCTCTGTCAAGTCCTGTGCCAGAAACAAACCCTTAAAGTTTCTGGACTTGAAAAGTATCCAGTTAAGAGAGCCCATCACCCCAACACACCGAAATTTCGACGTCTCGCCCGATCATCCGTTGTGGGCATTCTTTGGCAATGGCAGCAACTCCGAACACGCCTACAGAACCTCCGATGAACTCGACACTACATCACGTGCGTGGACCATGCCTGAGTTACGTCGAAAGTCCTTTGACGATTTGCACAAGTTGTGGTACATTATCTTGAAAGAACGTAATGTGATTGCAACCGAGAGAAGATTGGCTAATGCCATTGATAATGTTGGTACCACGGCGTTGAGCGACTTGGATGCTAAAATGGGTCTCAGCCACAAGCGGATCAAGCAGGTGCTTTTGGAAAGACAAACCGCATACGAGAGAGCCCAGACCTTAACATCTGATATCAACGAGTACTTGGCCAACTTCGAACAACGGTACATAAATGCTGCCGAAGATGAAATTGCCCTGGAAAACGACAAGTTGGTGAGATTGCAGTACGCGGTGTTTGGTATTCAACCTGCGTTGGAAGATTACAACTTGGAATCTGACATTAACCAGAAGTTTGTGGAAGGTATTTCATTTATTGCCAAAGTCAAGTTGGGTAGGCATTTGGCACAAAACCCCAATAGCAGTGTACAATTTCCATTGAATGGAGTGGTGGAAGAGCTCCCCTTCTTGATTCGTAGTGTGGATCAGGCAGTTGAAGAAGTTTCAGCTTTGAGAGAATCAGGCCAATCGGTGCTTTTGGATAAAATCGACGTTTTCCCATTTGTGCGCAATGCTTTGGGTAAGGTGCTTGAAGAGTTCAATCAACAGTCGTCGTAGTATCCCCTCCTTGTATATAAATAGACAATAACCAGATGGTCGTGTAATTGGACTTTTCATCTTTCTCACCGATTTCTCAACCTATTGCGAATTGACATTTCTCCATTATCTGAAATAACCATGGGAGGTAGAATCAACGGGTTTTTGGCAGGCGCCCTTTTCACGTCCGCGTTCGTGTACTATACCGGCGAGTACATAAAGAAGGACCTGCAGTTTGTATCTCGACAGTTGAGAATATCCGAAACCATCATCAATGAAGGAATCATCCAAGGCAAACAATTGACGAGTCCAATAGCACCTGCTGCCCCCAGAGGCACCACCACCGGTAATGCTGGAAAGGTGGAAAGTGCCAAGGATATCTGGAACCAGGAAATCATCAACGCCGCCAATTGGTTGTACAGTATAAATTATTACAAAGGCTTGGAAAATCTCGACTACTGGGCAAATAAGTTGTCAGGTAAATTGACTGATGCAGTCAGTAACAAGCTCTTGGACGAATCCCGTGAAAAAAAATAGACACAAATCCCATAACTAACATACATAAATACACAATTTGATTCTTACTTTCTCTTTTTGTCCTGTTCCCTAAAGAAACTGCTTATATCGCTATCGATAAACAACGACACTATTGGAGCCACCATCAGGAAAACCAAACTAATAATGATCTGGAAGAATGCCAATACACGAGGGTGGGCACCCAAAGAGGCAGACCCAAGAACCCATCCGATCAAGTCGGTGTATACAATATCATATCCTCTATCAAGAGAAGTCAAAATGCCCTGAGCGCATTTATCAACCGCAATAGGAGTGCTGGCACCTTCTATCTTTTTGGTGATGACGGGCTTTGTCTTCTCTTCTTCTTCGAACCCTTCGCTCTGGAAGTTTCCAGGAAGAACACACGACACGCGATAATTGAAAGGACTAAGTTCTTGACGTAATGTGAGCGATAAGCTCATCAACGCACTTTTCAAAGGTGCGTATTGAGAGTACCCAATTAATGGGTATACGGCAGCAGCAGACGAAAAGATGATGATGTGTCTCTTCTTGTAGGCAGAGCGTTCTAGAGTCTCGTTGGATTTGATCACCTGTTTGACCCCTGCATGAACAGGGTATAAGGTGGATAAGTAGTCAGTTTGTACACCTTTGGATAATTCTGCTTGAGTCAAGTCCGGGAAGAGTTTACAAATAGCTCCTCCCACACACGAAAAGAAGTAGTCTGGGTCCCTTTTATCAGACGCAAGCGTCTTCCACATGTTGACACACTGGTCGTAATCACATACATCAACAGCTAGATATGTGATTGTCACAGTGTCCTTTTTACCGTGTTTCTTCACTATGGCTTCAACCTGCTCACTAAGTTTATTGGCTCTTCTGGAAACCAACACCACCGAGCAATTTTTTTCATACAATTGAGCTGCCAATTCGGAACCAAGGCCTTGAGAGGCTCCAGTTATAAGGGCAAGCTTGTTTTCCAAAGGGAGATGTGTTTTTGTAAACCACATTGTCAAGGCTGTTAGATACAAATGAAAAATTCAAGAACGCGACTTGAATCATCTAAGCGACTTGAGTCGTTTATTACTATGTACACATAAATGACGGATGAGCATGCCACTCTAAGCAGTAGCAAATGGTGATTTGGGAAGCTCCACCAGGGCACTAGCAGCGGGTCTGGGCTTAGTCTGGAACTTTTTCGATACGGTTCTGTCTCTGGAGAATGGCCTTGGGACGTTTTTGAGGTTTTCCTGGATTTCAGCATCTTCAACTTGTTCAGTCTCGGGGTTATATTTGAAGAATTCGACTTTGGCAGTTTCTACTGCTTTGGCGAAAACAACTTCTCCATCGTTACGGAAAGTAGTCAACTTCCTGATCTCATTGGCAGTCAAACTATCGAGTTCCAATCCTTGTAATTGTAATCTAGCGGCGATTTTGGCATAGTACCAGAACTTGACTTCCAAGTTGGAATCCACCAATTCCAACACGGACATAGGAGCCTTGTCTTCACCTAATCTTGGTTCCAATTTTATTATACGGGTGAACCCATGACTTCTATTAGGATATCTTTGAGCCAATTCGTTCAACACCTTTGGGCCTACATCTGTCATATCTGGAGGCTGCAAGTACCTCAAGTTCTTGTTATTCTTTAATTTATACTGTAATGGTTGTTCTAACATAGACTGGTTTTCGTTCAAGGTTCTTGATAAAAATCTTTCAACTTTGCTTTGGGCTCTCTTGGCCTTAGCGCGGGTTGTGACGATGGATTCATGGCGTATCAAGTTGGCTGTTATGTTTTTATCCATCAGCTTCACGTGACGGGCCACGTTAACTTGATACTTTTGAAGAGAAGGCATGGTTTGTGGGTTGGACTTGAAAAATTTTTTTAGTGTATTCGCACTCGATTGAGTGAAAGGTGAGCAAGAGATAGATTCTGAAAACAAGGTGATTACTGACGAGAGATATGTGTCACGGGGTAAACATGTAGCTTTAAGTAATAGAAGCAAGTATAAATGGTTTATGTGCCAAAATTTCTTGAAATAATCACCCCTTATCCATCCCAAGGGCTAAGTCCTTTCTGGCCAACAAGCCCAGCGACTTTTTTTAGCAAACATACGACTCCGTGGCCAAGCTGGCTAAGGCGTAAGACTGTTAATCTTGAGATCGTGAGTTCAATCCTCACCGGGGTCGTTTATTTTTTCCTCTTGTAAGCTGCACAATTATGCACATACTCACCGGGCTGGGGAGTAGACCGCTTGGAGAAATTAAAAAACCCGATGAGAAGCACCAAAAACAAGTTCACTTCCCACAGAACTACAAACACATAAATATCATGTGGGCCACGCAGAGCCTATGTATACTTCACCTACACAAACCACACTAGTAAATTAGACAGTCTTAACCCTTCTATTCTCTACTTTTTTCCACTCTTCTTGATGCCCCCACCAACTAATGGGCCTCCCTTTTTGGCCTTTTCAGCCATGGCCTTTTTGGCAGCAGCGTCGGCCTTTTGCTTATTCTTAAAGGCAAGGTCTTCCTCGTCCATTTCTTGCAGCTTCTTCTTTGGTGCCTTTAAGGGCTTGGCCTTTCCTCCTTGACGTCCTGACATTTGAGCACAGTGATATTTTCAGAATTTTACTGAGCGCGAGCACAGGAATCTCAAAAGCTCCTCCTGCGGTTGACTACCATTTCTTGACACAGGCAGTTTTATAGTGGCTGTGCAATACAAACAAACGAAACACATATCATCATGGGTCTTCTCACGGTAGACGATAAGGAGAAGATCAAAAGAGTCATTCCTAAGGCCAGCAATAAGGTAATTGATGCTACTGTTGCTAGATTATATATCGCATACCCAGATCCTACCGAATGGAAATACACCGATTTATACGGTGCCATTGTGCTAGTCGATGATCTCGTCGGACACACGTTTTTTCTCAAGCTCGTAGACATCGAGGGTCATCGAGGCGTCGTTTGGGATCAGGAATTGTATGTCGATTTAGACTATAATCAGGATAGAAAGTTCTTTCATACGTTTGAGATCGAAGAGTGCTACGTGGGGCTTTTATTCGAAGATACCACCGAAGCCAGCCATTTCCACAAGCGAGTTACTACGCGCCACAAGCACGCTTCAAAGCAGACCGCTAACAATAAGAATGCTGTGGCATTGAAGAAGAAGAGTGATAGCGCCAAGGGTCCTCATGCACCGGGACCCAGAGGTGAATTTGTCGACGTGAACACGGCCCAGCGCTCCCGCAGAGCCAAGGGAGTCCTATACTACGATGATCTCCCACCTCCAGAATGGAGGTCATTGTACTCGGAGTTGGCAGCAGCTGGTATTACTGAAGACATGATAGCTGATAACAGGGAGTTTATCAAAGAGTATATCGCCAAACAAGGCGGTCCTTTGGTGGGACTTGAACCCCCAGTGCCTAGAAAGACTCTTCAGAGGTCGAATACTACTGCCACTGTAGCTTCTGATGATTTTGAGGTTCCTACGACTCCAGTCTCCTCTTCTCACAAACCCAAAAAGGCCCCACCGCCCCCACCTCCGCCACAAGCGCCTGTAGCTGCCTTGTCTCCATCTCCAGCTGCCTCATCCGATAACCTTGCGCCTTCGTCGTCCGAGAATTCGGTGGGTGAAACTCCGACTCCTGAACGTCTGTCTCCTGCCCCAGCAACACCAGCTCCGGCCACTCGACAATTCAGACTTCCGCCTGCAAATGTGGTTGCCCCTCCTGTATCACATACAAGCGTAGCACCACCTGTCAGAGACACTCAGTTTAATGCTGTTCCTGCTCCACAAACTGGTTACGGCCAATATGGGGCACATGCCCATCATGCGGTACCTCCTGCCCCACAGCAAGGTAGACCGATGCCACCGCTACCACCGTCCCGAGGAAATGCTCCGCCACCACCACTCTCACGTGGGAACGTTCCACCTCCTCCTCCAAGAGCACAGGGACAACCCCTTGTTCCATCTCGTACTGGTCCGGTCCCAGCACCTCCACCCAGGGCAGGAGGAGGTCCTCCACCTCCTCCCCCACCACGGGCAGCTAGAGGTGCGGCTCCACCACCACCTCCTCCAAGAACAAGTTCTCTACCACAACAGCACACAGTACCTGCGTTGCAACAGACTCCTACGTATCAGCGGCCGCAGCCACCACAAACTCTGGTGTACCAGCAACCACAAACACCAGCGTACCAGCAACCACAAACACCAGCGTACCAGCAACCACAAACACCAGCGTACCTGCAACCACAACCTCTGGTGTACCAGCAACCACAAACACCAGCGTACCAGCAACCACAAACACCAGCGTACCAGCAACCACAGCAACAGAACTACACGCCTATTCCTCCTCCGCCTCCCCCACAGGCTCCCCAAGTGTACCAGCCTGCTCAAATCACCCCAGCGCCTCCAGCACCACCATTACCACCAGCTAACAACAATGCACCTCCAGCACCTCCGTTACCACCAGCTAACAACAATGCACCTCCAGCACCCCCACTACCAGTGTCTAATAATGCACCACCTCCCCCACCTCCTCCACCTCTCCCACCAACTACGTCAGCAACAGCTACCGGTGCCCCACCACCTCCTCCACCTCCACCGCCAACTGATATGTCGAATGCTCCTCCCCTTCCCTCGGTTGATCCCAGCAGAGACGCTCTCCTTGCTTCCATCAGAGGTGCAGGTGGTATAGGGGCTCTCAAAAAAGTCGATAAGTCGCAGCTTGAGAAACCAACCGTTCTACTACAAGAAGCAAGAGGTGAGGCACCACCAGCTCCAGCAGGAGGTCCACCTGGAGGCCCTGCTTCATTTGCAGACGCTATCCAAAACGCATTGAACCAAAGGAAGTCCAAGGTTGCCCGAAGTGACGATGAAGACGATGGTGAAGAGTGGTGATATTTACTATAGGCCTTAAATAGACAAAATCAAATTCGCGATGCCACTAAATAACTCATGACTACTGTTTCTAGAAAAGAGCTAAAACAGCTCTTGAAATCGTTTCACGAGGCTCTTGAGTACTGGGCCAAGAGTCTCGAGACCAAAAAGAGTATGGAGGAGATCAAACTGGCCCAAGTCCTGGATCCGTTGGATGAATTAACCAAACTTTCAAAGCTCATTAAGGCTCATGTCACTAAGGTGGGAATCATCTTCAAACCAGATATCTTGCAAAAACAAGTTGAAAGTTCTTACAATACTCTCCAGAAACTCAGTGAGTCCAACGTGTTGTTGATTTCTCTCGCGGCTCAGTTGGATCCAAATCAACTTTCCCGTATCTTTTACGATGAGATTATCGACAGGATCAAACAGATTCTCTTGTCAAATACATATCTCGTTCAGCAGCTAATGATCATAGAGAAGACCATCGAGGCGAACGACGATGGTGAACAGGTCCCGGTATCACCACTTGAAGAAACAGACGGAAGGTTGGTGTCTGTTGGTAAGATATGGTCCTGTTGCGATGGGCTTGCAAAGGTTGTGGCAGACGGCAAAATTGGAGTATTAAACTCAAAATTCAGACAGAGTATTGACTTGATAGAGGACGGACTCGAAGACTTTGCCGAATGGGTAGAGAACCCCGAAGCGTTTGATGATGAGGATCCCTTTGGGTTTACTGACGATGAAGAGTCGGATGAAGATGATGGTGCAACCCCTCCTGAAACTGATGAAAACAAACAAGAACTCAAGGATTACGGAAAGCTTTGGCTTGCACGATTCAAGTTGGTTAGGCTCTTATTGACGTCCATTTCCAAGTCGTTGCCCTCTGTAACTTCTGGTGATACCATAAATATCATCTACCAAGCGCAGAAGGCCATTGTTTCTAATGTTGATAAGCTAATTGTCGACTTGATGATGAGTTCTCGAATAGATGCAGATACTGAATCATACGCAGGTGAAATCACCAGAAACTGCCGAAACCTTATCAAGGTGGTGAGGGATGTGAACAAATCCAACGAGGCCAAAGTCAAATGGTGTGACACCTGGGACACCAAATTCAACAAACCTACATAGTTACAGGATTATTAAGAAGACATGTATCGAACTATAGAATCTGGTTTACATCTTCAGGTCCCGGGATAGTTATTCAGACAACCCCAAATACTTTATATGGTGCTTAGCGTGGTCCTCGACAAACGAACTAATAAAAAAATACGAATGGTCGTAGCCTTCTACTACATTCAATAAGACCTTTCCCTTGTAGTTCGAGTCCTTTGCAGCAGCCACCAAGTTTTCTGGTTGCAATTGGTGATCTCTGAAGTAGAATGGGTCCGCAGCACCTTGGTGAATTAAAATATCCGGTTGGTTGGCACCAGCATATTTCTTGATCAAGTGACTGGGGTCATATTCCTCCCATTTGGACTTGTCGGAACCAAGGTAGTTTCCAAAGTTCTTTTCACCCCATGGACAGCTCAGAGGATTAGAAATTGGTGCAAATGCACTCACCGATTTGTACTGTCCAGGATTCTTGAAGAAACCCGCCAAAGCTCCGTAGCCTCCCATTGAGTGGCCAGTGATGGAGATATTGGAGAAGTCCAACGCCGAAAAGTGCTTTTCAAGTTCAGTCAACAATTCCTTGTGTACATATGAGTACATGTTGTAATTTTTCAGCCATTTGTCCTCTGTAGCATCAACATAGAATCCAGCCCCAGTTCCAAAATCCCAGGAGTCATCTTCCCCTTCGATGTTGGCACCACGAGGAGAAGTGTCTGGGAATACCACTGCGAAACCGTACTTACCAGCAAAGTACTGTAAAAATGACTTCTCGGTGGCATTATTTGGGGTGCAAGTTAAGCCTGAAAGATACAACAACACAGGGATCTTGGTTTTTGGAGACGAACCAGGAACGTAGACGTTCACGTCCATCTTTGTATTTGTCGATGTAGACTCATGGGACAACTTGTATAACTTTCCTCCAAACTGGGAGATTTCTGCTTCGACTTTAAAGGACATGTTCAGGTAATATTATTGGTTTGAAATCGCACCGCTTTATAAATGCGATTGCGATATTAATTTCGGGAACATTAACCTTAAATTGGAAATTGAATCCTCTAGGGTGCAAATACTATCACAGAACTATTGAAGAAGAATTGTGTGTTTTGCACAACAAGGTATTTGATGGAGCTGACACAATACAATATTTGAAGTAATAATTCTAAAAATTGTCAGATTAAGCATATATTAATAATATAAGTAAATTCCCCATTCTTTACAAGGAACTATGTCCTCTCGGCTCGTATGGGAAAAAGAACACCAAAACACCTGAGGCAAGAAACAAAGCCCCACTGACGAAAATTGGGGCCGAGGTAGTCAAATCGGCATAGATGGCAATAATGGGTGCAAAAACACCTAATATCCGATTGGCACTTGCAGCCAAACCAACTCCAGTTCCCCTGATTTTCGCAGGAAACACTTCAGGTGTATAAGCATACAAAACCCCATACATGATGTTGGAGACAAAGCTGAAAGCACAATTCCATCCCAAATTGGCGTTACTGGTTTTGGCGGTGGTGGATGCAAATAAGAACACCCCGGTAAGTAACAAAGACACAATTAATGTGCCCTTTCTGCCGATTTTGGTCTCGACGCTGAACCCAGCCACGATGGATCCGGGGATACCAATCACCGACACAATCAATGAGTTTCGGTATGTATCATGGACACTCAATGGCTTATTAGCATCCCCCCTGGTCTGAAGGTAGTAGGGTAAAAATGCATTATATAAGGGAAACGCCAACCCGATAATAGCCCAGGTGAAAATCACAAGGGCTGACGATATGGCAATCTTCCTAGAGTGAAAACAGTTACGCAAATGTTCAAGATTGAATTTTTGCACCTTTTCCTTAACCAAGTGATTCTTTGTGGTTGACTCTTCCGGGTATTTCTCATCTACTTTTTGCAACTGATCAAGCGTGAGAGATACCTCTGTACCATTAATCTTAGCAATCTTCTGGAGAGTGTCGATGGCCAAGTCATCTCTTCCACGGGCCACATAGAACCTTGGAGACTCGAACACCCGGAAGCTGAATCGGGCAATGAAAAACAATAAAGTCAATCCACCCATTGTGAACAAAAAGTATCTCCAACCCTTATTATCAGCCTTTAAGCACACCTTCGAGTCTGTGGAGCATGAGAAGTTGGCTATCAATCCCCACGATATCAAGTTGGCAACAAGCTGCCCAAGAGCCCACCAACCTGACATCACCGTAAGAAGCCATTGATGAGTACTGGGGAGTGCCTCGAGAAACAATGCCGAATCTACCGGAAGGTTCCCACCAACTCCAACCGACCACAAAGACACAAACACTCCCAACGCCCCAAAGTTTGGGGCCGATCCTGCTACAACAGCCCACACTCCCGTGATCAAAAATGTCAAATTAAATGCCCATCTTCTCCCGATAATATCGGCTGAGAGTGACCAAAAGGCTGCTCCCACCAATAACCCGAGATTCTGAGCCAACGTCAAGTAGGGACCTTTCCCAGTGGGTGGATGAACTCCGTCTGTTTCTGTGAGCACCGGTATGATTAAACTGGTGACTATAGGCCAAGCATTATCAGCAAACCATCCAAAGCCTGCGACAAAGAAGAGCCCGTATTGGTAACGGCCAAAGCCAATTTCGTCCATTGCCTTCGATAACAAGGCGGTTTTTATAAGATAATTGTGACTAAAGTCCGTGGCATCGAACATCAACGAGTCTTCAATCGACAGAATGTCTTCAGTGACCTCGATGGAGGCGCCATTTTTTATGCTTGGGACAGACCCCAGCGAATGGGTTACATTGCCGGTCGGTTCAGTTTCATAAGATGAAGTCATTGTTAGTTAGTCACACTGTATGCCATTTCTCATTTAGCCTAATACTTAGCTGCTTTTATATGCTTATTATCAGGGTCCAGCAATGATTGCGAATATTTAACAAAAAATTATGCAAGCCTCAAAAATATATCTATTACGAATTGTACAGTCCAAAACTAATTAAACTTTCTGCCACATTCAATACGTATTCTTCTATTTGCCATTTTTGGTACCAACTACGAACAACTTTGACACCGTTACGATGAGCCTTACCGCCTCCACCTCTTTGAGCATAATCCTTATCTACCCACCAGCATGTTGCAAGGTTATTACCGTCTTGGTCTGGGACTCCAAAAAAGTACTTTAAAAGGCCTCCCGAGATATTGGCCTCCAAATGGGAATCTTTATCGATGTCTCCAAGAGTCGCTCGTTTCTCGGCCGATACTCTTACGTTATCAAATAACTTGGACCTGAATGCGACTATGTACACCGAAAATGGCTGCAAAGGTTTCCCCAACCTCGCAGCGATGGCTCGCGCCTCACGAACCACATCTTCAATATTAAAGGAGTCAAAATATCCACCAGTGGCATAATCCTCACTTGTAACCTGGAATGATTGTAGTGCCAAAGCAAGGACTCGATGCTCATAGCTGAGGGTTTCTAAGTCAAGAAAGTGTTCCTTTTCTGTATACGGAGAAGACTGAATGAATCTCTGGCTGACATCAGCATCAAAGGCCAGGAACACAAAGCGATCCACTTCGATCAAGGCCGTTTTACTCATTTTTTCAAGTAACAAGGACATCGAAGGATCACAGTTTGGGTTTAAATGATGATTTTGTCCAGGTGCCACAATTTCAAACCTTAATGTGCCGCAGTCGTACCTGCAAATTTTGCGGTGCCGGATATCATTGACTATTTCGGTGGCATGTCTGTTCGATACAAACAGTTGCACGAAGAATTATTACAAATTGTCATACATACGAGATCTAGTTCTAGGTGAGTCTATGCCTTCCTTACACCAACACAAAGGCCGAAAACAACAAACTGTAGCCAAAGTAGAACATCCATGACATCATGGTTATCGACGATGCTAAACTCTTCTTTCCTCCGTCGTCATCGTCGTCACTTGATTCACTGCTCGAGCTACTGGAAACTAAAGACTCACTTCCATCGGTGGTTCCAGTTGAAGTGAAATTAATTGCTGGGGTGTCGTCATCGACAGCTCCATCCCAACAATAAGTCTCGAAACACCTCTTACACTGTTCAGTTTGTTCTTGGTTTAATCTATCTTGGGCTCTCTTGATGATGGCACATGCAATACAAGTCTTGAAATCTTCATCTAATGTCAAATTGCCTCTAGTGGCCACTTCAAACCCGTTCTGGATAACCCCAAGCTTTTCGTCCAACTCATAACTTAATTTGAAGGTAGAAGTGTTGGACCAGTAAGACATGGGACGGTTGGCGGTGTACACCACCAATGGAGGGTATTGTTCGGATGATCCCACCTCCGACGCTAAACTGGAGAAGTTGGAGGCATCGCATCCGAAGAAAGCTGGTCTGGATGTCAAGTTCAAATTACGGAACGAAGCAGCATCTGGAACATATGGGAAAAGGGTTCCATTACCTTGATCCAAGAATTGTCTCTTATAGGTGTATATCAATGAGGTTCCATTTGGCCAGGACTCGTCAGTATCAGCCGAGTTGTCGTAGGCAAAAATCACGTCAACTTCCCTAACAGGCTGAATCAATGGCTGCAATGGGACATTTTGAAGATCCTCACCTCCATCCACCAAGAACAACGTTTCGTTTTCGGAGATCAGACTGATAGTTCCAATATCACGCTTATAGAAAGGATTGGGTTCGTAGATAGCAATGTCATCTTCATCGCTACTAACCGACTTCAACAATTTTTCAATCACTCCATTAATGAGCGATGGCAAGTTGGCCGAACTCAATTGCAAGATAAATTGGTTGAATAAGGAGGAAGATGTACCAATCACAAATCCAGCATTATCGTACCCGGCCACACAGGTGCCATCAACAGGCTTTCCATTCTTCAATTCAGTCCCCAAGTATTTGGTGTCCATGAACTGATAGAGCGAAGGATCCCAACTGCCAACTTCAAAAGCATTAAACTCAAAAATCGTCGAGTTTCCCGAAATAATCGTCAGTCCAGGCGTTCTGCCGTCAGCAACAACAATAGGGAAAGGCATATTATGGCTTTTAAAGTCGGAAAGATTTCTAATATCGGAGAAACACAAGGCCACACCAGCCTCTTCGTAGTCGGGGAAAAACTGGTACGATAAGGCCCTACCCCAAATGTCGGTGATGGACCGATCATAACCAGCATCCTCTTTGTCGTCCAACGCCGAGTAGATCTGAGTATAATACTCGGCGGCCTTGATAACGTTCCATCCATCAGGGTTAATAATGGAGTCCTCCAAATCCCAGATCTTATCATCATTCATGATGTCGGCCACACTGGAGAAGTTGTTCAACACTACCGTTCCCACAAGCCAATTTCCACCAGAAAGTCCCACCAAATACGTGGCCGACTGAAGGATTCCGCCCAATCCATACTCGTTTGAAGGGTCATATCTGTCATCAAGAGCGAGCAACTGTCCAGCACCGTTTAACATGGCCCGGTAGCCTCCTCCACTGAAGGCAATCCCAATCTTGATGGTGTCATTGACCTCGTTCATGAAGGAGTCTACATCAAAGTCCGTGAGGTTGGCGTCACTCAAAAACTCTGTTATCCGCTCTTTGGTGATGGGGTTTCTCAGTTCCAACCATTCGGATTCTTCGCTTGAAAGTCCATCAGCCGTTCTTAAAAGGTCTTTGTCAGGACATTCTATCGAACCAGGGGCATATCCACCGGTGGGGGACTCAGCCCACACAAATGCCAACCAAACCAAAATGAATAATGGGTTCATTGGCTTACACTCAAAATAGTTGTAGAAAGAAATAAGCTAAACAAAATAAGGTGTTTGCTCTTGAAGGTGTGAAATTTATTGTTCGCGTTAGTAAAGGAAGGTGGCTTTGACGGAAGGAGACTTGCAGTTATTGGCGCCACCTAGCGGGTAGTCCTTGTTCATACTTCGGTCTATTGGCCTTTACAAGCTTCATGTAGCCGCCAGGCTGGTGGTTTTCACCGGACGCATAGGATTAAAAACCCGTTTATTCCTAAACCATCAAAAGCTCCCGGCTCGGCTATAAACTGCTGTGCCTCATTACTAGCACAACCTTTTCCTATGACCTACAGTTACTTTTGTGTGCCGGTGTAAAACAACGTTATTCCACCACCGGTTTCCTCATTTTCTCGCCCCCCCTTCCCCCATCTCTCTTGTACTTACACTTTCTGTCCTGTCTCATCAACTTATCCTGTTGCTTCGCAGCCGCGAAAAATGCTTTAATCAACACAAGGTCGAAGATGCCATCAATAGACAATTATGCATCTGAGCCGTCGTTGGCAGATCGGGTTCGACTGGTAGGTACAAAGTACTTGAAATTATGTCAAAAAGGTCTTGATTGGTATAAACAACAGACTCGGATCAAGCAGGTGTTGATTTCCTTTGCAGCAATAATTGCCGTCGCTTTGATGGGTGCATTGGCGATATTCCATGTATACATCATCAAATTCCTCATAGAGTTGTCAGACAAATTGGCCGAGTGGAAATATGGCCCGTTACTTCTTTTCACTTTGGTGTTCTTTGTGGGATTTCCTCCTTTACTTGGGTTTTCTTCACTTTCCCTCTTAACGGGGATGACCTTAGACATTATCCCAGGATGGGCATTACTTTCCACTTCTTCCATCACCGGTTCGTTTGTATCATTCCTCGTGTACCGACACTTGTTGCTGGACAAGTCCCATCAATTGCTCCAGTCGAATGAAACTTTCAAGGTGTTTGCTGAGACCATCAGACAAGATAATAGTCTTTTATTACTTGTTTTGATCAGGTTGTGTCCCTTGCCGTACTCGTTGTCAAACGGTGCTCTTGCAGCCATTCCCGAGTTGTCAGCATCCACATACCTTCTTGCATCGGTTGTAACTAGTCCTAAATTGTTTGCACATATATTTGTGGGCCATCAGCTCAAGGACATTGGTGATGAGTCCAACTCCACCACCCGACGCGTGGTGGACGGAGTTACCGTCTTGGTGACTGGGCTTGCTTCGGCTCTTACCACGTATATTATCTATCATAAGATGCAAATTCGGTTGCACAAACACCGTAATTCTGAACCCAATGGGGATTATAACGAAATCATATTCGGTGATTTCGGTGACGACGAGTCCGGCAACAACTTGGAGTTGAACTCGGCCGACTTCGACGCTGACAATTTTATAATTGATGATGATAACGAAAGTCAGGTGGAATTGCAGTCTGTCAAGGCCAATTCCAAGTCCCAATCGCCTGTGGACCCTTTCGGGGATGAGGCAGGAGAATTGGATACATTTGAGGTGGATAACACCGAGCTTGAAGCTCCCAAAAGCAGCCCCCTGAAACCAGGATATAGAGATTATTGAGAGTTTGTTTATAGTGAGTACGTTATGATATATGCCATTATTCTATATGCATCAACCGCGTTCTTCTTTTCTCAATTTTATCATTAGAGGACAACCCGTTGTGGTGATTGCCGTAGACATCGCTGAACAGTCGTTGCCCGGAGATTATATCCAAGGCATCATGTTCACAGAATATCAAATCATTAATTAAGTAGTAATCATCTGTGATAGAATTCTTGCACCGAAAACACTTCAAGCAATGTAAATGCCATTTCTGTTCCAATTCGTTTTCAATACATTCACCTTCAATACCCAAGTGGCACTTCTCACACGTAGACCCATTCAATAAGTGATAGTGTTTATGACAGTATGCTTCATCATCAAGCACATAACATTGTACAGATTTGTTGAACTGGATATCGCAGCATTTGTTCATACATTTGAAACACTCACGATGCCACTGTCCAGTAAGCTCACCGGTTTTCGAGTAAATGGCTTTCTTGCACCCTTTGGCAGTGGGAGAAATCTTTTGTTTACATGCCCGGCATGGACCTGAACCTGATGGGTACTTGAACTCAGGAGCTTCCCTGGGGTTAATTCTGACCTCAGACGGGGTATGACCTGGTTCCTGGTTCCTGGTGATTGGATGGTCTCCGTAAGTTGGAGTCTGGTGTGCTTCGGCAAACTCAAACTCCCTACCACGAGTGGGTGAATGACGAACAGATAAAGGTTCAATCGAGTCCTCGTAGTGGGAAGAAAGTCCAGATGGTGTGCTAGGGTCCACCTGAAATGCTGGTACGTTGGTGGGTGTTTGCCGGGAGATTTCAATCTGATGAATAGAATCGTTGAAACCGACAGTTTGCTGTGACTGTTGTTCTTCAGGGAACTGTGTTAGATAAACAGCTTCTTGTTGAATATCAGGAGATTCTTGATCCTCGGGAAATAGGGCTGGGTATGGTTGAGCAAGAGTTTTTTGTGGTTCTTCAACTTCGTTATCTTCAGGGAAATCAGATGGATAGACTTTTCCGGAAGTCAAGTCAAACTTTGGCGCTGGAGCTGCTTGAGCAAGAGGTTGCTCTGGTTCTTCAAATTCGTTGTCTTCAGGGAAATCAGCTTTATAAGCTTTTCTAGCAGCCGAGTCAAAAGTGGGAGCTGACGCAGGGGCCGATGTGGGAGCTGACGCAGGGGCCGATGTGGGAGCTGACAGCGTGAGTAAATCGGTACTACCACCAGTTTTCAATGCTTCTAATTGTCTCTCTAATTCCCTCTGTACTTCAACATCTTCCTCATCTGAATAGCGGGATTCTCTAGATATAATTGAGCTCACCATTGACAACTGACTCTTCCTGGTGTCACTTACAGTTCCGTTCCCACTCAAAAAGTTCTGGTAGTCGAGATTCAACTTATTGGAGCCTTGATTGTTAGAAGACTGGAAAGATTCAAACTGAGAAGGTATGTTCACCGGATTATTGTGGTCATTGGAATACGAAAGGCGAGGTGCTTCAACACGAATTACTGGGGTTGGAACATCGTTGTAGGTTCCATTATTCTGTTCATTGGTGGGAGATTTGTGAGCAGCCATATCATATTTGAATTCGTCCAATGCACTTGATAGCCGTTTGGGTTGGAACTGAGTAGATTCAGCTGGCTTATACGCACCAAGTTGCACGTGCCTGTTTCTCTTCTCTGGAGTCTCCAATAGCTCATCGGTAGCAACGCTTGCTGAATGGCTCATCTCTCGAGACAACCTAACCGATGTAGCATTGGTGTCATAGAAGATAGGTGAATGTCCTGTGGACTCATTAGCGGTGTCATCACTTAAATCGTCCTCGACCAGGTCTTGGTGTTTCAAATCAAGAGAAAGCCCCATGAGATTTTTATTGTACGCTGGTGATGGTGAGAAGTTGAACTCAGAACCAGTAGTAGCCGCATTGTGAGAGTACTGGTTTAGCACAACTGAAGGTTCTTCTGGAAGCACAGACGGCACCGCTGTGGACCCCGAGTACTTCCGAGGCAGACGAGACTCGTTGTATCCCCCAGTTCGAGAAGTCTTTGCTGTCTTTGTCGCGTAGGGATTGAAGGAAGGTGCTGCTTGAGGAGAAGTAAGCGACGCACGTTGAAGCTCATCATGAGACTTGGCCCTTGATTGGTATTCCATGATATGTGGAGGCTGCTTGTTGTTGAGGTGATGGCGGTTCAAGTTGGGTGAGCTACCGTGGTGCTGAGCAAAAGTAGGCGACGCAACCCGTGCTGAGGCAGGAGCTGAAAACGTCAGTTCAGCCCTTGAATGGGGAGTCGAGCCCAGGGACTTGTTCGTGTGGTGATACTGGCCGTTAAACCCACCTGATCCGGCAGAATGAGGTCCGTTGTTGCCTCCTTTGTAGATGTCGAATCCAGCTCTTTCATAAACCCCCCGGTACTTATGTTCGGTTTTGAATGGTGGGAACGCCGAATCCTGGACCCGAGGAGACGGCTCCAGTCGGCGGATCTTGGGATATGATTGTAACTTACTGTCCATGAAAATGACGGGAAATATGATCTTTTGCAAACAATTAAAATTCTATTTCTTTCAGGATTGAGCTGATGAATTTCTTGAATGCTTACACGCAAATAAACAAAAGACAAAAACTCAAAAAAGAGACACTTGTAACCCGCACCAGTAGGGTGGAGGAAATGTACAGGAATAAAGCAGCGAGGCTTCTGATCAGATGAAAGCTGAGTTGTTGGCACCGTCCAACAATCGTGTACAAAAGAACGTCGGTTAAACCTTAGTGTTTTGAAAATTTGTCGTTGTTTTGACGCGCATCCGGCCAGACCTTCACGCGGTCGCCAATTTGGTTTGTTACCTTTTATTATTAAGGCTACAAAGGAGGCAATTGTATTAACTATCTAGGAACCTGATATACCCTCAGGCCTATTTACTTTACCAAACCATTGCATCAGACACGCTTCTGCGCCTGGCTTCACTTTTTTCTGTACTTTGTTCGATCTCAGCAGTGCGGTAATGAACAACTTATTGGTAGCAGTCTCATTGGCATTGGCTAACAATCGGCGCTGTGTCGTTCATACGTGTGATTTGGACGCTGCCGTGACAGCCCTTAAAACGGTGGTGTCGCTGGCGGACCTTGAGGCCGTTGAAGTGGATTTGAAGTCACTTTTGGATCAAAATGACTCGCTTCTATCCAGTTTGACCACACAAGTTTCGGGGAAACGGTGGTTGCGGGATGTACTCATATGGCGCCTGGTAGAGCAATGTACGGCCGAGCAGCAGCGGCAATTGGTTGGGATTTTGGACCAGCTCGATGGATATGACACCAATGCCCACAGGATTTGTCCTCGTGATACAATACAAATACAAGGTCAGGACGTATTTCTCCCTGTGTTCCACACGGTCATCATGGTGGTTGAAGTCAGTGGATTCGAGAACGGTATCAGCGCTGCTGGCTCTATGTTACCAACGTGGTACAAGCGACTTAAAGAAAAGTTCTGGTTTTCCCATTTCTATACTCAAGATGGCCAAGATGAGCCCAGGTCGTTGCAGATGGTCGACTATTCAAAAGAACTTCTCAAGGTTCGAAGTAGAATCCCATGTGTACACCTCAGCCATGAGATCATGGATTATATCCATTCACTAATGGTGTTTATTCGCAATCATCGACTCCAGTCCCTTGCCCCGTTACAAACCCGGCTACTGACCGATACCATCGACCACGTCTCACTCCTAGCACGTTCTATTGTGGCATGGCTGCGTCGGACCGACTCTGGTCTGAATACTTCGTTGTACGTCACACCTGAAGTGTGTCAAGTTGCAATGCGCAAAATTGGCTACTGGCTAGTCGATTGGCAGATTCCTGGTGGGCTCTTTGACTTATCTGCTCGGGTCCCAACTGGAAAAGATACAGAGGAACAGCTTGAAAATAACCGGAAATTGGTGGTCAATATGCTTGCGGGTGCGTGGTATGGCAGTGAATGGCCCTACGTGAAAGAGTATATTCAACAGCACGAAGCTCGTTTTGATCCCACCAGTAATACTGGATACCTGAATTCAATGATCGAGGATAGTATTTCTGCTGTGCAGCCGCCCATGTAATGGTGGAGGTTTCTGGTGCTCAACTGGTGCAGCCTGTGAGGAACATAATGATAATGAAAACCCAATAACAAATTAATATTCCGTATTCATTCCTCCTTCGCCCGCTCTGCTTTAGTGTCTCTATATCTCCCTTCTTTCCCTTCTTTCCTACTCCCATCTCCATAGTTTACCAGTTCTCCTATTTAATAGGTGTGAATACTGGTCCGCGCACACCACGTCGTCAGCCACGACCTGCTCACCCTTTAGTGCGTCCGAATCGACGAAAAATCAAAAGATCCAAGTTTCAACTAGCCAACCGTCAATCAAGGCAAACTTGTGGTGAATATTCAACGTTCAATACAACCAATTGAACCGCTTACGTCCCGTCTATCTATCACAATCAACGCCTCTGGCATATAAACCCCATAGGTTCCCAGCTCGTGACCCCACAATTGCTAGTTGACTTTGAACTAAGTGCTATAAACAACCGAATATGTCTTCTGATATACCAATTGATTTCACCGAATTGGCCCAGCTCACCCTGGTTGGCATCCAGCCCGCCAGTCTTGATTTCAAGTCTACTACTCTCGAGTCTGATCGTTATGTTTGTGTTCGTGAAACTGGTGCTTCGGGTAACACGGTTGCCATCGTTGACTTATACAATAACAATGAGGTCACCAGAAAGAACATGACTGCTGACAATGCCATCATGCATCCAACAGAGTTTGTGATTTCCTTGAGAGCCAACGGCACAACCATACAAATCTTCAATCTTGGCAGCAAACAAAGATTGAAGTCCTACACTATGGATGAACCAGTGGTGTTTTGGAAATGGTTAAACAACGAATACTTGGGTTTAATCACCGGATCGGCCGTATTTTACTGGAACGTCTTTGATGGTACCAACAACGGGCCCATCAAGTTGACCGAAAGACACCATAGCTTGAACAATGCTCAAATTATAAACATTGTGGCCGAACCTGATTTGAATTGGTTTGCCATCAACGGTATTGCTCAGGAGGATGGTAGAATCGCTGGTCACATCCAGTTGTTCTCCAAGACTCGAAATGTGTCTCAGGCTATTGAAGGTCATGTTTCTAAGTTTGCTCTGATTAAGTTGTCAGGTGCTGCTCATCCTACCAAGGTATTCTGTGTTGGAAACAAAAATGCCCAAGGCCAAGGTAACTTACACATCATTGAAATCGACCATGTGGACGGTAACCCACCTTTTCCAAAGAAATCTGTCGACATCTTCTTCCCTCCAGATGCTACCAATGATTTCCCTATAAGCTTACAAGCTTCTGATAAATACGGAATTGTCTACATTTTAACCAAATATGGTTTTATTCACTTGTATGACATGGAAACCGGATCTAACTTGTTTGTCAATAGGATCACTGCTGACCCAGTTTTCACCGCCAGTGCTTTCAAAGACGGAACAGGTATAATTACCATCAACAAAGCTGGTCAAGTGTTGAGTGTTGAAGTTTCTAGAGATAGAATCGTCCCTTATGTCTTAGACAAGTTGTCCAACGTGTCTTTGGCTTTATCGCTTTCATCTCGTGGAGGTTTCCCTGGTGCTGAAAACTTGTTTACTCAACAGTTTCAAAACTACTTGAATCAAGGTGATTACACCAATGCCGCAAAGGTAGCTGCCTCTTCGGAACAATTGCGTACTCCAGATACCATCAACAAATTGAAACACATCACTCCAGCCCCTGGTCAAATCTCTCCAATCTTGCAATACTTTTCTACTCTATTGGACAGAGGTACCTTAAATAAGTACGAATCCATTGAATTGGCTAAGCCAGTCTTGCAACAAGATAGGAAACCATTGTTTGAAAAATGGTTGAAGGAAGACAAGTTAACCTCTTCAGAAGAATTGGGTGATATTGTTAAGTCTTACAATGACACCACCTTGGCTTTGGCTGTTTACATTAGAGCTAATGTTCACATTAAGGTGGTTTCTTCTTTGGCTGAATTGGGCCAGTTTGACAAGATTATGCCTTATTGTCAAAAGGTTGGTTACTCACCAGATTACACCAACTTGATCCAAAACTTGGTTAGAGTCAACCCTGATAAGGCCAGTGAATTCGCAACTTCCTTGTTGCAAACCCCAGATTCAAACATAAATGTGGAAAACGTTGCTGATTTATTCTTCTCCCAAAACTATATTCAACAAGGTACAGCCTTTTTATTGGATGCTTTGAAGAATGATTCTCCAGCCGAAGGTCACTTACAAACCAAGGTGTTGGAAATCAACTTGTTGCATGCTCCACAAGTTGCTGATGCCATCTTGGGTAACAACATGTTTAGTCACTACGATAAACCAAGCATTGGTAAATTGTGTGAAAAGTCTGGTTTGTTTCAGAGAGCATTGGAACATTATGATGACTTGAAGGACATTAAGAGAGTCATTGTTCACACTAATGTGTTACCTAATGACTGGTTGGTCGCATACTTTGGTCAATTAACTGTTGAGCAAACAGTTGCTTGTATCAAGGAATTGTTATCTAACAATATGCAACAAAACTTGCAAGTTATTATCCAAGTTGCAACTAAGTATTCTGACTTGATTGGCCCATTGAACTTGATCAAGATCTTTGAAACCTACAAGTGTACTGAAGGTGAATACTACTACTTGTCGTCAATTGTCAACTTGACTCAGGAACCAGACGTGGTGTTCAAGTACATCCAATGTGCTGCTAGAATGAACCAACCAAAGGAAATTGAAAGAGTCGTGAGAGATAACAATGTCTACAATGGTGAAAAAGTCAAGAACTTCTTGAAGGAGTTCAAATTGGATGACCAATTACCTTTGATCATTGTTTGTGACAGATTTAACTTTGTTCACGATTTGATCTTGTACTTGTACAAGAACCAATACTTCAAGTTTATTGAAGTTTACGTTCAACAAGTTAACTCAGCCAACACTCCTCAAGTTGTTGCTGGTTTGTTGGATGTTGACTGTGACGAAACAATTATCAAGAACTTGTTGAATTCTGTCATTGGTAGAGTTCCAATCAAAGAATTGGTAGTTGAAGTCGAAAAGAGAAACAGATTGAAGATATTGTTACCATTCTTGGAGGCTACCTTACAAGGCGGGTCTAATGATCAAGAGGTGTATAATACTTTGGCAAAGATTTACATCGACTCCAATAACTCTCCAGAAAAATTCTTGCAAGAGAACAGCAATTACGACACTTTGGTTGTTGGTAAGTACTGTGAAAAGAGAGATCCATACTTGGCTTACATTTCTTACTCTAAAGGTGGAAATGATGATGAATTGATCAACATCACCAATGAAAACAAAATGTACAAATACCAAGCTAGATATTTGTTGGCCAAGTCTGATTTCGACTTGTGGAACAAGGTTTTGGGCGATGATAACATTCATAGGAGACAGTTGATTGACCAAGTCATTTCAACAGGAATCCCTGAATTAGATGATCCAGAACCTATTTCCTTGACCGTCAAGGCTTTCATGGAAAATGATTTGCCTCAAGAATTGATAGAGTTATTGGAAAAGATCATCTTAGAACCATCTCCTTTCAACGACAATACTTCTTTGCAAGGTCTTTTGATCTTAACAGCTATCAAAGCTGATCCATCTCGTGTGATGAACTACATTGAAAAGTTGGATAAGTATGATCCTCAAGAAATTGCACCTTTATGTATCGATGCTCAATTGTACGAAGAAGCTTTCGAGATCTATGACAGATTCGAATTAAGAACTGACGCCATGAGAGTCTTGGTTGAAGACATTATGTCCTTGGACAGAGGTGAACAATACGCTGAGAAATTCAACACTTCGGAATTGTGGTATCAATTGGGTACTGCTCAATTGAATGGTTTGCGTATTCCAGAAGCTATTGAATCTTATGTCAAGTCCAAGAACCCAGAGAACTTTGAACAAGTAATTGAAATTTCCGAACGTGCTGGTAAGGAAGAAGAATTGGTTCCTTTCTTGGATATGGCTAGAGAAACTTTGAGAGAGCCTTTGATTGATGGTGCTCTTATCAACTGTTACGCTTCTTTGGGTAGATTGTCTGAAATTGAACTGTTCGTTAGTGGTCCAAATGTTGCTGATTCTGAATCTATTGGTGATAAATTATTTGAAGCCAAGAACTACAAGGGAGCTAAGATCTTGTATTCTAATGTTTCCAAATACTCTAAGTTGGCCACTACTTTGGTTTACTTGGAAGATTACCAAGGGGCTGTTGAATGTGCCAGAAAGGCTTCGAATATTAATGTCTGGAAGCAGGTGAACAATGCTTGTATTGAGAATAAGGAATTCAGATTAGCTCAGATTTGTGGTTTAAACTTGATTATCGATGCTGAGGAATTACCCGAATTGGTCAAGACATATGAATGGAATGGTTACTTCAACGAATTGATTTCTCTTTTCGAAAACGGGTTAAGCTTAGAAAGAGCCCATATGGGTATGTTCACTGAGTTGGCCATTTTGTATTCTAAGTACAGTCCAGAAAAAGTCATGGAACACTTGAAATTGTTCTGGTCCAGAATCAACATTCCAAAGGTGTTAACTGCCTGTGAAGAAGCTCACTTGTATCCTGAATTGATCTTTTTGTACTGTCATTACGAAGAATGGGACAATGCTGCTTTGACAATGATTGAAAAATCTGAGGTTGCCTTTGATCACTTGTCGTTCAAGGAAATCATTGTTAAGGCACCAAACTTGGAAATCTACTACAAGGCTATCAACTTCTACTTGGCTGAAAACCCATCCTTGTTAGTTGATTTGTTGTCAGTATTGGCTCCTAAGTTGGACTTACCAAGAGTCGTTAGAATGTTTGTAAAGTCTGACAACTTACCACTTATCAAACCATTCTTGATAAGTGTGTTGGAAAAGAACAACTCGGTTGTCAATGGTGCATACCATGACTTGTTAATCGAAGAAGATGACTACAAGTCCTTGAAAGAGGCTATTGAAAATGACGCATACAATAGATTCAACTCTTTGGACTTGGCAGAAAGATTGGAAAATCACGAAATCATTTTCTTTAGACAAATTTCGGCTACGTTATACACCAAGAACAAGAAGTTCACAAAATCCATTTCTATCTTAAAGAACGATAAATTATGGCCAGATTTGATCAAAACTGCTGCTGTGTCTAATTCTACTAAGATTGCCCATGAATTATTGGACTACTTTGTTGAAACTGGTAACCATGAATGCTTTGTGGCCTTGTTATACACTTGTTATGATCTTATTGAATATGATTATGTTATTGAATTGACTTGGTTGCACAACTTGGCCAACTTTGTCAAACCATACGAAATTTCTGTTGCTGCTGAAAACCAGAAATTATTAAACGAAGTTTACGCTGATTTAAAGAAGAGAAGAGAAGCTGAGCAACAAGATGAAGATGCGCCTATTAACCAACCATTAATGATTACAAATGGTAATGCCGGCATGGCTGGAATTGGGTTCCAACCAACTGGGGCTGGATTTGGCAACCCCTATTAAAACAATCAAAAGTATTCTGTTTTGTTTTACCGTTTTCTTGAATAGATAATATACCGCTATATTGTACTAGAATACATTGTAAGTTTATATTTTGATTATTCCTACCATTGAATCATGCCGTCATTGAGTAAATGGATCAACCACCTTTTAAGCTCAAACTCTGCATCGACAAGTTTTACGCCTATCAAGCGGGCATTGTGCATGTTTAGCTTTTGAGTCATGAAGTGGTCCACAAGATTTAACTGGAAAGAAACTTCTTTGATTTGGCCTTCCGCTATCACAAGTTGGAGCTTATGTCGTATATCTTTGTTGAACTGTAAGTTTATATGTGACATGGCATCATCAGCACTTATCTCGTCAAATACTTTGATATTCCCATAAACTGAGGCTCTGGGAGACTTCAAGTCTGCAAAAGACATGTTATGTAATTTGTGCATGAGGTCTGACACAAATAATGCTCTGCTAAGAGAAGCATGAATTGCATGGGCAAATACAGCAATTTCTTTGTCATTAAATCCTTCTGGGTCGATTCCATGTACCATATTGTTCACCATATCCTGCTGAAGAGTATGCTTGAATACTTTCCATTTTTCAACAGATCCCTTGGTCTTACTGTCTATGGTCTCTCTCCTCAAAATCACATAATTAGGACTTAAAAACCGCTTGTTGAAACTGTCGAACCGGTCGAATCTCAACCCCAAGCACGAATTGTCATTCAAAGGAAACGCTGTGAGTCCTCCAAGGCGGTACAAATTTTCATAGAGAATGTTCTCTTTTAGGGCTATTATCTTGCGTGCGCTTTGAGCAGATTCAAGCGTCAAATCATTAATATCTATCCGTTTAACAATCCTAGGCTCGAAGTCCTTGCCGACATTGAAGTAATCCGAGACAGACTCGTCAAAGTATGTGTGCTGTACAATAGGAGGAACATTTTCATCATATTGGTCTTGTGGTCTTTTCTTCCTCTTCTCCAAGTTCTTGAGTCGCTGCAAAGATACTCTTTCAGTCTCCACCAACTTGTTCAATTGTTTCAGTTCTTCTTTCTCTCTTTGTAGCTCAGCTTCTAGCCCCTCTATTTCTTTCTTCAAACTGTCGATATCATTTTCTATGCCATTGATTTCTTGTGTTAGAGCATCTCCATCGATATCCATTGTATATTTACAGAAAAATAAAACGCGATCCAGATCAACAACAACTGTCTCGAGTTTAATTTACATTCCCACTGGGTTTTAGTCAACTAGATCCAACGCTGAACTATAACAAGTTTTATCAACACCATTAACATGAGTGATAGCTTTGCCAACCTATATTGGTCCCCCGATTATGTAACAGGGATTGATAGTTTGAAAAAACAGACAAACGTCTCGTTAAAACAACTTCATGAACTACGCCAATTGGTCTTTAACTTCATGAACTATTATCATGCCAACAGTCAGTTCCTCGATAAAATGGTAGGTGACCTGTCACACTCGTCTTTCAATCCTGAAACTATTGATATGCCTCCTAAACCAGCACTATCACGTGAATGGTTGAAGAGAAGAAACGTTTCACAGGGGAATAGACAACAAGAAGCCATGAAAACCACAGACCTGTCTGGACCAACTTCACCAAGTAAAATTGAAAAAGTGACGATGGATGTGCTATTATCGCTGTATGTAAAAGATATCAGTTCAGAGGCTTTGACTTTACAAGGTTTGGCTTCTGTGATAGACAGAGAGGTGTTAGAGCACATTAATGATTTTATTAAAAACCACGAGCCTTATATCCATACCAGCATTGATCATCTAGATCAAGTGGTCAATGACTATATAACCACCTACGCTGACGTGGAAAAAGTGAAGGCTGACTACAATGAATGCAAGCGTGCAAAAGAGTTTGCTGATAATGATGCCAATTCCAGGCAAAAGAGTGTCGAAGACTCTGAAAACACCACTGCTGATGAAATAGAGGAGAATACCTCGTTTGCTTCTGAGTCTTCAGTAACGTTGAATGAAACAAATGACAGCGTCAAAGATGAAGAGGGTTCTGAAGGACAAGAATTTGACTTTCCTCTCACTATAGGGCCTGCTAAATTGAGGTCACAGAAGGAGTTATCGTCATTTCTCAGGGATTGCATGTCTCGTATTGAGATGACGAAAAGAACCTTCCCATTACCAGGACAGAAACCTGAAATATTCAGTGGCGATGAACTCTGCAAGTTCTTGGTATACAGAAGACCGTTCAAACTAAATACTACTCGAATAAATTTGGAACGGTTTGGACAGGGGCTCCTAGACTTGAAGTTGATTGTTGGTACTGGTCTTGTGGGATCCAAGAGGTTCAAAAGTGAAGGTATGTGGTTCGAATGGTCTGAATTAGCTGAATATGTGTCCAAGTATGAAGGTTCTACGGTAGTATCTCCTCCCTCTTCTCTCAGCTCAGCTGAAAAGCCGAAGATGAGAATTATCGATGAACAGACATCTAAGCAAGTGAATGAAATTGCATCGCAAACAGGAAAGAAGTTTAATGACATGTTTCGTTCGATGAAGATCTCCATCTTGCACACAAACTACCCAGAACGATTAGAGAAGTTGGAAGAGGAATATAATGAAAAATACTATGAATTATACGAATTGAAATACTTGATTGAGTATGAAGTTCGTGATAAAACTCAATACCTTGAGAAGTTCGAGAAGATGAAGATTGGTTTGATTTATCAATCGCTCCTGAAACTTCTGGAATTGATTTACAACTTTTCATTGAAATCAACCACCAGGCTTCGAGATTTTGCCTCAAACATGTTAACCAATTTGAACAATCCACAGAATTACGAAAATGATTATCACAAATTACTCGACACATTCAGTACTGGGATCTATTCTCCTTCAATATTGTCCCCAGACAACTTCAAGAAAAACCTGTACAGTACAACTCAAGCCAATAATAACTTTCAAAATCTCAAACTACAGTTTAACCTATACAAAGATATTCCATTGCAGTTGCAGTTGTTTCAAACTGACAAGGAAAATGAACTTTTGAGCTTTGCTTCTTTGCCATTCTTTATCTACCAACTAACAAGACTAATTGAGAATAAAGAGCAAAATCTTGAAAACTTGAAAGACTCGTGGGAATCTGTTATTGATCACAGGGGATATTGGCACCTCCAGGAAGAGATAATTGAAGCTATCAGTGAAGAAAACTTTGAAAACATAACCATTTCGGATGAGGATTCAGTTCAACAGAAGATGATTGAAAAAATAATTGCACTTTTGAATAGCCAAACTCCTAAAGCATTGATAAATTTCTACAAGAACTGGCTTCTACAGATAGCAGACTCTTTGATCCCCTGTCTGGTCTATGATTCGTTGATTCATCTTCATGGTAGAGAGGATGCAAAACCTGTGAATCATGATGAATTGGTGAAGATATTGTCTTCTATTCCACGAGCTAATGTCAGTGCATTGGTGTTCCTTTTGGAACATATTAGTATGGTTTACGGTTTAAGTCTGATTCCAAGCTTTGGCTTCTGTGATGACTTCCCTGATGAGCTCAAGCCCAGTACTAAAGAATCTGAGGTCAAGGAGGCTGTTCACAAATTGAACTCTATGGACGCTATTGGAGCTGTTCCTTTTATGCACTTAATCTTCAGGCCTTCACCCATCAGGTCAGCCGGTGGTCTCAAGCCTCCCCTTCAAGTGTATAATTCAATCCTTGAAGGGTTGTTGGACCTTGAACTTAGATGCGATTTGTTTAACAACTTGGTCAGTAACGAAAAGAATTACATTGAAAGGAAACAACAGGAAAGGAACAACTTGGGTCTCCAAAAGAAAGTTTCCATTCCTTTGAGTCCACGCAAACCACCCATTCCCACTATTGGAATAATGAGCCCCAAAGCTCTATCTGCTTCAGACAGTTTTTCTTTGAGACCATTCCATACCAAGGTTACACCGGCACCTTCGCCCAGTGCGTCCCCAAGACATCTCTCCCGAGAGCTGCACGAACATAGGGACAGAAGTGTGAGTGGAACATTTTTGCCTCCAGCTATAGATGTTGAATTTGCCGAAGATTAATAAAAGAGTTCATAAGCACATTAAAAATATATACAAGCACTTTCAACTATTTATACATCTTATCATTCTTGAAATTTCCCGTCATCGTCACTTTCAGAATCTTTCTAAGACCATGAACACTAACCCGAAGGTATATGAACAAAAGCAAGAAACTTCCCGCTATAACAACGGGAAACCCAAAGTCCGTTTCCTCGATGAAATTCTCTAAATTCATACCGTACACGGCAGCAGCATACAAAGCTACCGCCATAGATAACATCCCCACCCCGAATTTTAAACCAAGAAGCATGATTTCATTTCTATTGGAGTCCAAAATGATATTAACAATTTCATTTGTAGACTTGGTTTGAGCGATCAAGTTTTGAACCTTTTGAACGATTTCATCCATCGTCACATAATAGGCTTCCAACAAAAGCTCTACTTCTTCGTGATTCGAATTGAACCGTTTTTCGTTCAAATACAAGGAATTTAATACGTCGTCATTATCAAGAACTTCGTCCAACGAGTCTCTCACCAAAGTGGCTTTCCTGAGAAACTGGGTCATTTTCTTGGACTGGATCAACAAGTAACGGAGTCGATGACTGTCTATTGAGTCTTCTAGGCCATCCAACAAATTCTTTAAACTGGTGGTGTGGAGTTTCATTTCCAGGCTCAACTCCTCCACCACGTGATTCAAAATGGTCTCAAGGGCTCTGAATTCATACGGCAACTGACTGGATTCCGCTTGGTTTCCCAACCCTTTGCGCATATTCTCGAGTAAAGTACCATGAGTGTATGACTCGTTTAGTCCCGCTCCAGCTGGTCCTTCAGCCGTCAGTGTGGGGTTATCGAATAGTACTACCATATCTGGTTTGATCATGGCCCTAATATTGAGTAGGTTTAAAAGAATTCCACTTGATCTCGTTACTATGGATGGAACAACTTCAAGATTAATATAACTGGCCGAGTTGGGAGTATTAGTTTTTGAAATCTTCCTCAAGTCTCTGGCCACCAAGTTATTGCTCTTGAGAAACTCCAGACGCTTTATATCTTTACCTTGGATCCTTATGTTGCCTTGTTGATCGAATATAGTGCATCGGATATAGTCATCGTTAGTTTTATTGGAAGTTAGAGTTTTGGAAACAAGCATATCGGTTATGGTGTCATCAGATATTTGGGTGATATGCCGACGGAAGCCTCTTGTTAGACAGGTTGTTGGTCTTACTAGTGTTTTTAAACCATACATTATTTTCTCCCCTTCCTTGTACTCTCTCAATAGGGTTTTATTCTGTTTTTAGAACTATAACGCGAAAGAAGAAAATAGCTCGCTTAACTAACTTGTTTACCTGCCACGATACACATTCGACAAAAGAGCGTTCAAGAGTTACAAGTAAGTTCAAGGATGTCGACAAGAGTGTTTTCGGGAGAAGAGTTGACTGTGTGTGAGCAGGTTGGAAAAGGAGGGTTTGGTGTTGTTTACAGAGGCCTTATAAAAACTACTAACGAAGAGGTTGCAATTAAGCAAATTGACTTAGAGAATGACCAAACCGATTTATATGAAATCAATAAAGAAATTCAAATTATAAGCGAATGTCGGCTTCCTCAAATCACTAGGTTCATGGGGTGTTTTGTGAAGAACTACAAGCTATGGGTGATCATGGAATTTGTTAATGGCGGCTCGTTATTTGAGTTGTTGTTTCCAGGCCCAGTTCAAGACGAGAAAATTATCCTGATAATTGCCAAAGAAATTTTGATAGCTTTGGAATACTTGCACAATCAAGGTAAGATTCATAGAGACTTGAAGTCCCAGAACATCTTATTGAGTTCGAGTGGTGAGGTGAAATTGACTGACTTTGGTGTATCTACGCAATTGTCTTCCAATTTCTCCAGAAGAAACACCACTGTTGGTACGCCATATTGGATGGCTCCGGAGGTTATTTTGAATAATAATGGTGGCCACAATAGTAAAGCTGACATGTGGTCATTGGGTTGCTGCTTATATGAATTATTTCAAGGCAAACCACCTTTACAAAATCAATATCCGCCAATGAAGGCATTGAGATATATTTCAAGATGTATCAAAGACGAGGATTTTGCGCAGTTGATTGACTTGGATTCCTTACAGATCTCAGATAACTTCAGGGACTTTTTGCTGAAGTGCTTTATTATTGATCCCAAGGAAAGGTTTAGTGCTTCCAAGCTTTTGAAGCATAAGTTCATCACCAAAAACACTACTCTGTCAGTTGAACAACAAAAACTTGTCAAGGGTTTGATCACAAGAAAGCACTTATGGGATCAAGAGAATCATGTTTTGAAAACTCAGAAGTTCTACTTACCAACAGAAATGGTGGAAAATCAGCAGAAGTGGGCCACTGAGGAAAGTGAAGAGAATGCAGAGACAATAAAGTTCGATATCTCCACTATCAGTTACTCTAATAGTAGTGATTATCCAAGTCCAAAGTCCAGCACACATAGTTCTTCTGTTTCGCCGCCTTCGACTCTCGATACAGAGGTTGAAACTACCCGTCAAACTACAGATTTTTCCAAGAAAAAAGCCAACTACCAAACCTTAACCGAAAATAACTCCAAACAAAAAAACTTGGTAAAGACCGTTCAGCCTGAACTCAATCGAATCCTCAATAAGGTCTTTCATAAGCTTGAAACCAGGAACAATTTATCCACTGAACAATATGACTTATTGGTCACATTAAATCAGACAATCGTGGAGCTATTTACCTTTTCCAACTATGATCCTAAAAGTAACTCTAGCAACAAAATTCTTGTGTGCCAGTATGTTAAGTACTTTTTGAAAGAATTGACGAAAACGGAGAACGTTGATAACTCTAGACTAATGCTTCAAAAAATGATAATACCTTCAGACATGAAAAATTTTTCAGACATTAACGAAACCATCAAACTAAAAAAGAAAACTAATGACCCCCTCGACGAGATTGAAAGCAGCCTTTTCGAAACGTGGATTAATGAGATGAAAAGTAATTAGACTTTGTATATAATCAGCATTAGGTATTCAAATCGCATTTTTGCAGTCAAATCTCATTCGCGTTGAACAAAAAAATCAAACAAAAAGCGCATATCAACCAGTATGGTTGAATCCGTACACAATAAGCTGATTGATATGGAAATGAGATCTGATGATGACTTCAGACTACAGACACCTACTCCTAGAGAGAACAGCACTCCCGAAGTTGAGCTCCAAATGAATGCCAAACTAGACGACTTGTACATTGAGAAGCATCAAATAGTTGATCCAGACAACCTGTCAATTAATGCAGTGAAAATATCACCCGATGGGAAAACATTAGCATACTGTACTTCTAGTGGGGTAATAAGAGTATATAATCTTGATGGCTTTTCTCCGATGGTAGAGTTATCAGGGCATACAAAAGGAGTTTCAGATATCGATTATTCACCTATTAACTCAGATATCTTGGCCAGTGCTTCTGATGACTTGACCATTCGTATTTGGTCAATCAGCAAGAATAAGTGTCTCAAGATCCTCAAGAAACACACATATCATGTCACGTCGGTGAACTTCACGCAAAAAGGGAATATACTTATATCGGGCTCAGCTGATGAAACTATCACCATCTGGGATTTGAGCTCAGGAAAAAGCTTAAAGACCTTGGCTGCACATTCAGATGCCATTCTGTCAATAAGCTTAACACCTGATAATACCATAATAGCAAGCGGGTCATACGATGGTCTTATGAGATTATTTGATTGCGAAACTGGTCAGTGTTTGAAGACCTTGGTATATAATACTTCCAGTCATGGGACTGCTACCGCATCTACCAGTGATGTTGTCAATCCTCCCATCTCATGTGTAGAGTTCTCCCCCAACGGGAAGTTTATTCTAAGTTCTAGTTTGGATGGAGTAATCCGATTATGGGATTATATGGACAATAAGGTAATGAAAACGTTTGGCGGAGAAGATGGTAACCCCGTGTGTGAGAAGTTCGGTTGTCCAGCCAAATTCGTCACAACGACGCTAGACCCATTGGTGGTGTCGGGATCTGATGCTGGCATCTTAATGTTCTGGAATGTCCATTCGAAAAACATTGTATGCAACCAAATCAATATGGAGGCTCCTATTCTTGGTATAGACATGTACCAAGGTGGAAAAGTCCTTGCTGTTTGTAGCAAAAAGGGCGAGTTAAAATTCTTCGAGATTAATGAAAAGTATGTTAAAAGTTAGAAATGATAAATGTATAATTTAGAACCTAAAACTAAAGATGAATAAAATGAACTATTGTTGCAAAATAATTTATATGAGAAAAATCATTTTGGTGAAATTCACATAATTGAATGTACCTTTCACAAGAGCGACAGTAAAAGCACAAATTTGAAATTAAAAAAGTCCAAAAATTACAAAAGCTATAGTCTACATATCCAAGAACACATATGTATAGCTTGTATCAAATAATGTTCAATTTTTGTTGTGTTCGTTTTGTGTGCACCAAGTCCCCCGTTAGCGTGACACAAAAGCCCAACCGCACTGATTTTAAAAGTGAGGAATTTGAAAGATCCCTCAAACATTGACATTCACTAATGGATAGCCGTAACAATTTATTCAGATTCAATCTCGCCCAATTGAAGTTTCCAAAGTCCCAAAAATTGAGATCCTTTGGTGTGTACTTGGCTGGGATCTTGTTTGCTGTTGGGTTTTGGTCGATGATTGATGCATCGGTGTATTCCAAAACCGTGAATGCCTCGACCATCCACATTACATTTGTTGATTGGATCCCATTCATCTGTTCAACCATCGGAATGATGATTGTCAACTCGATAGAAAAGTCTAACTTGTTGAATGATCCGAATAGTTCCTCATTTTTATCCACTGGCTCAGGAAATGCTTGGGCTGCACGGGTTATTTTATTTTTAGGATTCTCCTTATTAGCTGGCGGATTAGCAGGATCCTTCATGGTTTTCATATTGAAGTTCTTGATGAAGAAAGTGGGATTTCCTACTTTGGGCATGGGTGTCTCCAACATTGTATGTAACTCTTGTGTGATGTTCAGTTGCATTATTTTGTGGTTATCGCAGAATATCGAAGATGAATATAGCTACAGTTTAGCATTATAAGCAATTGAATGTCACATTTTATATTAGGTATAAAGAAGAATTCGACAAAAATTAATATACAGAAGTGAACTAAAGAAATTGAACAGGATATCTAACCTTAGATGCAAACGTATTAAATTTTAATCATCCGAATTCAATAACTCATCTTTTAAAGGACCCAATAATTCCAATTCGTAGTTACTGAAGTTGAATAGGTTCAAACTGATTGAATTGTTGGATCCCCTGGGATATACATGAAAAGACTTACGTTTCAATTCATGGAAAAAGGGGTGGTTCAAAACATCTGCAGGAGAAGCTCTAGAGTCTGGTTCGTAGACCAAGATCTTTAATAATAAGTCTATGGCATCAGGTGGAGAATTAGAAAATATCTGTTCAAATCTTTCCTTCACAGTTCCAGAAAAAAGCTTGGTTTGAAACATGGAACCTCTATAATGAGGGTTACTTTTAAAAAAGAATGAATTGGTGGGAGGTCCTAATAACTTAGAAATCTCTTTCAATTGGAGCTCCGGTGATTTCCCTTGGAACACCGGCTTGCCCAAAAACATCTCGGCAATCACACACCCCAATCCCCAGATATCAATCTTGGTAGTATAAACTTGACATCCAATAATTAATTCAGGGGCTCTATAGTACCTCGAACAAATATAGCTGACTGATGGTTGATTGGGTTCCAATTTTTTGGCACTTCCAAAATCACAGATCTTTAACTGTACCTTGGATGGGTCCACCAAGATGTTGGAAGGTTTTATGTCTCTATGGCTTATCCCAAACCCATGTAAATATAACATGGCTCTAGCCAATTGAAATGTGTATGCCTTCATATGAGGATAGGGTATAGTGTACTTTGACTGTCTGTAAAATTTGATTTCATTCTGTAAGTTGGAAGGTAAACACTCCATCACCAAGTTCTGGTAGATGACACCATCTCTTGAACTCTTACGTTCAAAAAAGTATTTCAATGCAATAATATTAGGATGATTCACGGCTCTTAAGATCTCTAATTCTCTGCTCTTATACTCGGTTTGAGCGGGAACTCTCTTGATGGCAAAGGGTCCAATCCAATCTTCATGGATGGCATTAACATTGTCGCCAGTGCCATTTCCTTGATTGTAATGATATTTTAATACCGCTTCCACCACGGTACCGAAGGCACCTTCACCAATCTTGTTGTATTCTTTAACAATCATTTTATTGGATGCCGACGTGGAATTCTCCACAACCTCCAAAATATACTCATCCGATATCGTGGGCTGCATTGTGAGTTTAAAGGTAAATTAAGTATGAAGAGCTCAAGGTATGTATGGGCTTGTATCACGAAAACAAATCAACAGGAGAGGTAAGGCAATTCAGGAAAGAAAACAAAAACACAGATACGGTTACGTCAATTATAACAAAGACAATGGATTCAAGCTAATTGGAATGTCAATTATAGCAAAGCTCAAAGTGAACAGGTTGTTCAATACCTGTGTTGGAGTTTATTTATCAGCCTTGTCTTTGGGAAAATTGAGGATTTTTGGCGTCAGGGTTGCAGGACGTGCGATAACCACATCGACCACACCGCTTTTAAGTTTACGTGTTTAGCCCGGCAAATTACATATATTGCCAAAACAAGCCGGTACCTTAACCATCAACAGCATACGTGATATTTTAAGGTGATATTATATTCTTTTGTTCCCCCCCAATTGTTATTGATTGTAATACATGTCCATGGCTGGCGACTCCTTTTGCGCAAATAGTAACACCACTAGAGGTCACATGACCTACCCGACGTTAAAAATGCGCAACTGACTGCAAAACATACCACCACCACAACCGCCAATAAATAGTAAGCTGATTGCGACGCTTGTAGCCAGAGACGAGCCCAACACATTTGGTCAACTTAGTGTGTATATTATTGGTGCCGTTTGGGACGTGGAAAGAGGTTACACGATACTTAAAGTTTGACTACATCATCAGGAGAGAGGTGCACAACTACAGAAGCCACCAATCTTAGCCGAATCAGAAATATAGTTATGGATCTACCCAAACCGAACGTCGTTTCTTGAATGCTTCCAGTGTTTTTTCTATTGTTACTACGTGTCTCTAGAGCCCCAGGCCTGTCTAAGATACTCCGCGCAAAAAACCGCGCCCGAAAAATCATCGTGAAAAAATCCCACCAACCACAATGATTAGACCAGGTATGGGTGTATTTTCACAAATAGCGTCCGCGATGACCACTAGAAGGATACTTACTCCTCATAGATCCCTCTCTAACACGGCAAAATTTCTCGTGTCCCAAACCCCAAAAAACCTTGCATCTCCTATAAACCTTGATTTTAATGGTGCTTTTAAATCCAAGAAGAACGTTTCCAACAAGATTGTATTATGGAAATTGTACGGTCTTTTCAACAAACACAATACCCATTTGACTATGGTGGCGGTGGAAGAAGATCCCAACTTTTTGGAAAAGAATCCAGACTTATCGTACACTGAACAAGTGTTGTACTATATGCAATTACCTCATCATCCTAAAATCCACGTATCAGCCGGGCAATTGGGATTCAAAAAGACCCAGAGATCAGAATACGAGGCGGCGTATCAGGTGAGCTCAAGAATGTTCAAGTTGATCGAAGAACGAAAATTATTGAGTCCTAATGATAGGGTTGAATTGGTGTTGAGGAACTTTGGTAAGGGAAGAGAAGCGTTTTTGGCAGCTTTGCAAGGGAAAGAAGGGTCTTCTGTCAAGGACCACATTGTGAGAGTATCAGACTCTACGAAATTGAAGTTTGGAGGAACCAGATCGAAGAAGTTGCGTCGTTTATAGGTTTATCATGTACATATATTATTATCCATAAAGCTAATAGAGTTAAAGGGCTTTAACCCTTAAACACCAGTCACACCGGGCGTTCGCGCACCTCACTATTGGTGACACAAAGTGGCCGGTTTGTGTAACGTCTGCTTCGCAGTGAGTGAAAAAAAATTACTTTTGAGGATTTGAAAAAAAATTATCAATCATAGTATAGTTAAAGATGGCTCCAAGTATGTACTATAACAACCCAAAGAAATGGTTAGCGTGAGAGAGTATAGAACGAAGCGTATGTCAATGCGTCGTAAGAGATAAATAAATCCAGAATTCCCCGTCATATTCACCAAGTTGTAACAGGTTATTAAACGAGAGTGATGAGTTTGAAAACTACATTCAATTACCATATTCCAGTAATACATCCCAAGTATAATACCACAACGAACAAATATCGTGTCAGATACTTCAAATCTCGAAGTTTGTACCAAAGAGGACATATACATCACTTCATGCTCATTCACTTCCCATGCTTAAAAGCATCAACAAAACCAGTTTTACTAACAAATAACTTTAGACACTAAAGCTGCCGCCGCTAAGAAGGCCGTGTTGAAAGGTACTAATGCCAAGAAGTCGTTGAAGGTCAGAACCAGCACTTCTTTCAGATTGCCAAAGACCTTGAAGTTGGCTAGATCTCCAAAATACGTCAGAAAGGCTGTTCCACACTACAACAGATTGGACGCTTACAAGATCATTGTCTCCCCAATCGCTTCTGAAACCGCCATGAAGAAGGTTGAAGATGGTAACACCTTGGTTTTCCAAGTTGACCTCAAAGCCAACAAGCACCAAATCAAACAAGCTGTTAAAGAATTATACGAAGTGGATGTTGACCACATTAACACTTTGGTCAGACCAAACGGTACCAAGAAGGCTTACATCAGATTAACTGCTGACCACGATGCTTTAGACATTGCCAACAAAATCGGTTATATTTAAACATATACAGGTAACGAGTCATAATATATATCTTTGTATTATAAGTGAGGATGTAGGGAGGGAGTTAGGGCGAAGCTGGAACCAAAAATTGGGCGGTTTCGCACCAGTATTTTTCTGGCATTCGTGCTGGACCCATTACTAGCGTCCTGAGGGCCCATTTGGGCTGCGGTGAGCCTCCTGGAATCAATAAGCAAGTTCCTCTATTTTCTACTATAATTACTCTTGGCCATCTGTTATTTAGTCGTAATCCCAAAGAGTCTAGATCCACAAACCTAGCCTGCCGGATTTTTCGTTAACTAAAACTGAATCTGCTTTAGTCTAGAGCAGATCGGCAACTTGCAACTTTTACCACCGATTTAAATTACTTTAACAGGCTTGACAGCAAATCAAAGGAGCTACCACATTCTACAAACAGATAAAAGGAGTTCACATGATAGCAGATTTCGATATATTACAATAGCTTCGTGCCCTGATACCTTCCTGGCGACCCAACCCTCATCCCAAATTCCCACGAATGGGACCAATAACAAACATGCAATATTAAACCCAGAAATGTTCATGACGTAACGCCAGACTCAACGACCACCCTTTTGGTTGGATTAGGAATGTTTCAACGATTGAAACGGGAACGGTATCCGGATTAATTCAAGTGAACAGGCGGCCACCCGTCTTATGTGGATGTCGCTGCTCCTCTTGTCAACAAAAAAGTTTACATTTTGAACTCAACGGGTGTGCCAATAGCTTGCCTTGCGATCTGCGGGAAATAAAGTCAATTGAAGAGGGGAGTCTCCTTGCATGGTATCCAAAAATGGCTCATGCTGAGCTTTAAAATGCTGGTTTAATGGTGGCGGATGCAACTGGGCGCTTCTTCGCGGTGGGAGCCGACCGTGGCCCACGGGCTATTGTACCGCCATTAGAGAGGACTTCCTAAGAACATACACTTTGACATTCAAGGGTGACCTAAGAGATGAGTGCATGTAGACAGGGCCTACAACAACCGGTGGATGTTGGCGGCTTGAAGTTTAAGTACAAACACCACTTTCTTGTGAATATTGATGAAAATATTGTCTTGCTCTTGAAGTGAGTGAGCTAAGCATATTTAAGCTAGGCACTTTTGGACGTTCTTTTAATAAGACACTGATAGCGGGAGCCCTTCACTGTTAATACTGACTGATTGACGTTAATTATGTCAATGAACTCCAACCATTGTCAAGTGTATTTGTGTGGTCCACAGCTTACCAAACTGGCTTTAGCAGCATATTCTCATGCTTAAAGTTTTACCCAGCTGGCTTTAGCGGCATATTCCCATGTTAAAGTTTTACCCAGCCAGGTAGTACACTTCTGATTACTGATAGTCGCTATTGACTACTAGCGCAGCAAGCGATCGTAAGGGGTCTTCTTGACTTGTCCATGGTACTTTGGCCTCTAGTTTCGTTCTCTTTCCCAACTCTTAATGCTGCTGTGTTTGAGCATCCACGGGGGTTACAACTGAGGGTATTTTCAACTGGGTTGATTGACTCCAGTGTCCGCCCTACCTTAGAGCACACATACCACACTAAGGCCTGTTCTGAGTACTCCCATAATCGGTGTTAGTATATATGTCGTGCCGACGACATCCTCTCAGGACGGGTCTCTGCGATAAGCAAATGACGTAGATAAACCGTCGGTCCGCACTGACTGCAGGAACACTATGTCATAAGCTTATTGTGAGAAAGTCAGAACTGGGTGTGAAAACCTCAAGGAGGCAAATAATATGAAGGGGGGTCAACCCACTCTTCACCGTACCTTCATAAGCGAATATGATAAGTTAATCCCCTTTTTACAACGGCCTCCTTTTCAAAGTGTCACCCGATGCCAAAAGAAAGCCAGACACCCAAGAAAACACCAGTTTTTCCGGAGGGGCACAACCGCAAAAAAGATTGACAGTCAAAAAATTGACTGGTATATTTCAAAACATAAACTACAGGAACACTACAGGAAAACTACGTAGGACCTACGTAATGAGTTATTCTAGGCACCGCAGCACACGGGTTTGTATTAGAAACCTGTCCTATATGATCCCGGCTACAAGCGCCATTACTTCATGTCCTGCACAGACTTTCTTTTTGGCGGTCGGCAGGAATTATTTCCCCTGCCATTTTGGGAATCACCTGCTCTTCTGATGCACCAGTAAAAGAAAATGGTACTTAGGGCCAGGTGGTATAAATACCCACGGATTCCCACCCTGCAGTATGATATTTATCATATTACTACCTTCATTTTTACACCATGACCATTCAAAATCAACCCGCTATTTTTTACGTTAATGCTGCTCTCTTCGACTGCGATGGTACTTTAGTTAATTCGACCGGTGCTATCTCTGAGTTCTGGAGGGATTTCGGAAAAACTAGACCACATGTCAACCCTGATGAGATTATCAGAACAAGTCACGGTTGCAGAACCTTCGATGTCATTGCCAAGTGGTCTCCAGAAGATGCTAATGTTGCCCAGGTTACTGCTTGGGAAGGTGCTATCCCAGATTCTTTTGGTCAATACGCTAAACCCATTCCTGGTGCTGTTGAATTAGTCAAGTCTTTTGACGATTTCTCCAAACAGCAGACCGCTGATGGAAAGCAAAGATGGGCCATCGTCACGTCAGGAACTTTACCTTTAGCCACTAAATGGTTGAAGTTGATGTCCATTACACAACCAGACTGCTTCATTACTGCCGAAAAAGTCACCAAGGGAAAACCTCACCCTCAAGGATACCAAAATGCCAGAAACACCTTGGGATTCGAAGATGCTGCTGCCAAGGTGGTGGTGTTTGAAGATGCTCCAGCCGGTATCACAGCCGGTAAGGGAGCTGGTGCCATGATTGTTGGTATCTGTTCCACCTACGATCCAGAAAAGGTGAGAAAATCAGGTGCTGACATTGTGGTGGATGACTTGTCGTCGTTCAAGATCGACAGTTACAACCCAGCCACTAACGAATTCAAGGTGGTTGTATCTGAATATCATTATGCCAACGAGGAATACTTGCAAGAGGTTGCTTAAGCTGGCTACATGCGGTTTTTTGTAAAGTAGATTTTATAGAATAAACAAAGGGATTTCACAGGAACAAAGGGAAAGTAGTAGGATTGAAAAGAAAGGACTTAGAAGTTGAACAGGGAAAAGATCTCAAATGTAGAGATCATCGTGGAGTTATATAAGCCAAGGGCTCTTTTCCGCTATCGTCGCGCTCGGTGGTGGCACCAGATGGCGGAAGCCCCCACTAGGGTACCACCGTTTTTTCGAGCGCGCATCTCATCTCAAAAATTTTCAACTCACACATCTATATCTACCATGTCATTTGTAGACTTCTATCCTATTCTCACGTTGCCTCGTGTGAGTGACTTGCCATTGCACTCACGTGTCATTGTGTCACCCCTCAGCAGTATCACCGAAACGAACATCAACATTGCTATTTCCAAATCCAACATCTCCTCCTACATCTTATATCCATCTCCAAGATTGGTTTGGTCATATCCGATTTCTCCTTCAAGTGTCGTTGAATGTATGGACGTCAAGGATGATCTGTATATGATTGGAATCACCGACAGAAAGACATTCAAGTTGTTGAGCTTGAACAAAGGATCTGAAGAAAGTAACAGCATCAAACTCAAGCATCGCATTGCCAATATTAAATTTGAAGAGTTTGTATGGGTTGTGTTGGGAAACGGCGATGTTCTCAAGATAGATCCCGCTTCCTTGGAAGTGATAGAAACAATCTCCAACGATGAACAGGGCACTCACGTATTTTCAAACCTCGATAAGCACATTCTAGTTGTAACTAAGGTTTCTGATCAATTAAGTTATAAGCTTATTCACAATGGAGTTGTCACCCACTACGAAGCCTACACCGACAGCTTGTTCGAATTCAATGACAAGCACATCTACAGATTTAACAAAAGCACCAAAACTATAGAGAAAGTCGACCTCACTTTCAAAGTGCAATACTCAGTTGACTTGTCCCACCTCTTGGCAGAAGGCCCATTTTCATTGCTGGTGCCGAGTGAAGACAGAGTGGTTATTTCCGATAACATCAAGATGCATTTGGTCAATTTGAAATATGAAAGTAAACTAGCCGAATTTCAATTTGATGATAACTGTGATCATGAAATTTTGACATCCATTAAAGTCAAAGGGAACTCTCTCAACACAACAGACACCCGTCTTTTCTATTTGAAATTGAATTCCAAAAAGAACAAGTTGAACTTGAACTTACTCAATCTTAACATCGAAGTTAATACGCTATTGGCGAACTTAAATAAAGGGTTTAAGCCAAATGAAAACCGTGAGATTTTGCAATTGACCAATTTAATCGATGAGGTCTACGAAATCAAAAAAGACACAGCCGTTCATAAGCTTGTCACCTTATACGGAAAGGATTTGTCAAAGTTCGAGATTCAAGCCATCAGGTATTTAAAGGACCAGGAAGTCAAACCATCCCATTACTATAGTTTTGATTCCGAAGACAAACCAGTCGATCCCCAAGCTATCGAGAAGTTTGTCAGTCTAATCTTTTCCAAAGAAAATGATACACTCACGATCAAGGGCAAGGTTCCCAAATTCATCTTGTACTATTTATTGAGCCACAAGCTTTATCCTTCTCAGTACACCAAGGGCCTCTTGAGGTTATTATTGTCTACTGGAAACTTAAGACTTTTGAAACAAAGTATAACCTTTACTCCAGGAATCGATGTGTCTGATCTTGTGGAGGTCCTTATTTACAGCGACAACAGCACAGTGACGAATGACATTTTAGTAAGGCTCAATGATTATAAAGTGGAAGAAGTCATTGAGATGTTCAAGACCAAGTTGAGTGAAGGTGAGAATGTGAATGGTCTTATCAAGAACTTGATTGAATTGAACAATTTCAACAGTTTCAAGTTGTTGAAAAACCTCATTGATTTGAATGGACTTGTATCCAGTATGAGGACCGAAGTGATCCGTAAATTAACAGAGTTGGTTAATTACAAGATTCGGCTAGTTGAGTTGAATTCTTTGAACTTAAACTTGGTGAATAACCGCATCAAGTTGGCCGATACTCGGGTGCCCAAATATTCGTTTGAACCACTTGAGAGCTGAATTATTTGCTTCAAAATTATATAGACAGCAACCCCCATGCATATCAACACACAAATAACCGTTTTGTAATTGGCTTATGAATCTGACATCTGTAACTGGCTGCGCACCTTGTGTAGCTGAATTCGCACTAGAAAAAACCATCATCTCATCACCAACCACATGAAAAATCCAGCACTACAAGCATACAGAACGGCTTTGCGGGCGACGGCCCAGGCCTTCAAAGGAGACCTAGAGATTAAACTAGCTGCTCGTCTGAAAATCAGGGAAGGAATGCACCAGCACCAAACGTTACAGTCTCCTCAGAGAGACGAAGAAATCGACAAGCTCAACGAGGTTAGCATGTTTCTCAAGAAAAACATTGTTCAAGGACAAAAACAGGATGACGGTAAGTACTTATTGAACTTCACGAAAGAGACCGAGTTGGGAGACAACGACAGCATAAAGCAGAGCAAACAGGATATGGGTAGTTTAGCAGGAAAGAAAGGAGCCAACATCAAGAAGTGTTCCTAGGACTAGAGGTGCAGTCACCGAATGCTACACACAAGTTACCACTGGTTCTCTTTCCATAGTAAGTGCCGTATATGACATACAATGTAAATAGAATATCCTCATTTAATTTCTCACATCCACATCCGAGATCTCCACCATGGCAGAATGAGCGGTATATGTGCCCGACTTCCGTATACTGGAACATAAGTTTTGTAGTTGAAAGCACATTACCATTTTAATTCTAACAGTAGGCCTTTGTATATTGATCATCTTTCTTCATAGAGTATTATCAATGATTGCAAATTGCTAGACTTAGCAGCTAACAAGTTCTCGCAAACTGCGTTTCCAAGATATATCCAGAAGTTATATGTATCATTGTAGAACCTTTGAACCAGAAGTTCCTGTCTTTGTAGGTATATTCTTCACCAGAAATAATGACAGAAACCAGTGAGATGAAAACATTACTACGACATGGACTTGGGTGAAGACTTTCAAGAAAGTTGGAGTCGGGTTTGTGGTTCTTGAAAATTGCTGCCAAATTCTTTGATTTCTCTTATGTTTAGAAATCTGCGTGTCTCTCTGACATAATATAACAATACAATGATGGAGGCGGATGATGGAGGAGGTATTTGGATAGAACAAATTTTGAGCATATCACTTTTATAAAAATCTTTAGTTCAGCTAGTGGTACAAATGAGCATGAAGTGCTGAATTGTTTAACGTAAGAATGATTAAAAAAGTGATCGGCTACCTTCTCAAAAAAGGTATTTTCTTTCTTTATTACCTAGGGATTCTTATCATTGTTGGGGAGGTGAAAAAGCTCGACCTCAATATTAAGAGGATGACTGAACAATTTCTCTTTATTCTTGAGCTGTTAATAGAAAAGTGAGTCTCTTCCTTGTTAGGATGTTGATTGACGTGATAAGGATACTTATTGTTGGGGCCGTGATAGCTGCTTTCGTTGTGAATGCACAACGTCAACAGACAGTTAATGGCCTGACCCCTATACCCACCGAAGCTGTCCCTGCGTATACACCTCACAGAAAGCAACAATATTCTGGCTCATTACCAGACACAAGCAAACCCACCAAAGGGAAACCTAGAATCTGTTCCGTGTACTCAAATTCCATACCGCTCACGTCTAGGCATATTTCACTTTAAACACAGTTATAGGTAGTGTTCTTGAAACAGACACTGAAGTTATCAAACACTAACTGCCCGAAAACCCAAGTCTTCCCTCCCATAACGACAGAATCCTAACGTCTTTTGTTGCAAAGATCAAATCCATGTTTGGCTAAAGCCACTCAAAACTTCCAATCTCCAGAGGCTATCCACAGCTAGCTAACTATTGTTTTAATATATTGATATCTAATTAATGGTTCCCTGCTTGCAGCCGTTCGAGCACTCTCTTTGCAAACTCTTGGAAAACGCTACAAAAGAGAATAAAATGAAAGAACGATTATCTAGAGAACATCAAACCTGGAACCACAGTTCTCCAAAGGTTTCTAATATACGAACAAGACCCAAGAGGTTTACAGGAGCCTTTAAGACCTAGTCTTTTGTACAAAGTAATGCATATGTTGTTCTCCAATAATACAACAATATCTTCACTAGGTTCTCATTCCATACAAAGTTTTTGCAACTCCCTGGAAGCTGTCGCATTTTTTTGAGTCATCCCCATCAATGGATCCGGTCGATGAAAAGAGAGATATCTGGATCTCCAAGAGCCTTTCGTATCTTCTACGGCACGGCGCCAAGAAAGAAAAGCTAGAAATAGATGACCATGGGAACGTGGAGATGCAGCATCTCCTCAATCACAATCGAATTAAGTGTCGACATGTTACCCTCGAGGATGTGAAGAGAGTGGTCACAAACAACAATAAAAACCGGTTTGCCCTCAAGCAACACAATGGAAAGTTGTACATATGCGCACAGAATGGCCATTCTATAGGAATCTCCAACCAAAACCTTGAAAAGTTAGAGCCACTGGCAGTACCAGCAGGACTATTTCACGGTACCTACAAAGCTAAACTTCCCGCGATAATCGCTAGTGGAGGTCTCAGCCGAATGAACCGAAACCACATTCATCTCACCACAAACATGAATTACGTCCGTCCTACTTGCGATATCCTTATTTTCATCGATACCGAAAAGTGTGTAGAGCGAGGAATTGTATTTTACAAGAGCGGAAACGATGTTTATTTGACAGAGGGTCTAGGCGGGATTGTCGGTCCAGATTTATTCAGGCGGGTTGAAGAACGCCTTTCTGGAGCAAATGTTCAGTACGAGCTTTTGTAGTGCCGCGAACTGGCCAGACCATTTACAGCTGCGCAAGTGGGGGTGACTGGCAATTATATACTCCCGACGTACATATACTAGAAACGCAAATGGAAACGCATTTCATGGAGCCCATAATTAGAGGCTGGATAATCGCATTTGTTGTATTACAGCTTTGACGTTATTAGTCACTTAAACCTACTAGCTACCAAGAGAAACCTGTAGTTGCACGACAGTTTTCGCCAGCTTTAGACCTGAGTTGGCTCCAAATTTACTTCTCTCGTATCGAGAGTACCGGAATTACTAATATCGTACGTTTACGATAAATATACCGAAAAAGACTGCAATAGAACGGCAAACGTATACCTCATTGCGCTCTCGGCTAAAACAGCGAAACCAAGGTGAACCACCTGCCCATTGCTGATAGTACGCAACCCCTTGTTAACCATAACAATACAGTAAATTTGCGGCAACCTTTCTTTCTGCTGCAAATTTAACACATCCTCTGGAGGTTAATTAGGCACATAAGTTTTTCGTTTTCCAAACGGATCTCACTTGGATACATTTGTGTGCCTTTTGATGCAGGAGATTTGCAACTGGATATAACCTACAAATCTTTAATGCACCGTCGGCAAACACCGCAACTACCACACAGAGGAGGAATATATTTCCTTACGATCAAATGACTTAAGCTTTCGTCCCCTGATTGTTAATGACACCTTGGCAACCTTGATTACGAGCTGCTGACTTTTTTATTCTTCGGACGATGCGACAACAATAGAAATTAGGGTTTTAGTCAAAGGTTGCAAATACTTGGACTTGCTTGCTGTATGACTTCAAGATGACCAGTTGAGCCTCATATAGAACACAGTAAACTTCTGCACCGACTCCATTTTATGGCAGCTCTCGGAAGACGGTCACCCAAATCGCTGAGCTGAGGCGCATAGGCTACGGAGGAAGCTGCTTCTAGGACCGAAAAAATACCGCCACTACAGCACCTTTTATTTTCCCCGCGGGCATCTGTCGTACTACATCTAAAATTAGTGAGAGCTGGTGATGGTTCTCAACCCTTGTAGGAATCTTCTAAATGGTGTTCTATGCATCGCAAAATATAACCAATAGGTTGAGCTACCCATCGTGCGGTTGTTCATTTAAATTGTACTCTCGCCTCTGCTCGATTATAGGAAGGGAGGCGAAAAATAACCTAAAAGAAAAAGGCGGCAATTAAATTGTCCAGGCTGTTCTAGATCAATAGTGAGCTGAAAGTTTAAATGTCTTCTTTGGTATTTTTTTTTTTTTGCTGTGTGGCCTACCCAAGCTTACATATTAAGAACCGAATCTCCATCATATTGTCATTTTTTATAAAAGGTCAATGAATGACTTGTTGAGCCTGCTAAAACAGGGCAAGCGCTTCCAGCGGTTTGATGACTTGAGGAGCGACCAAATCCTCCAATGGTATTGCTGTGACTGTGGCCAGAGCTATGGAACCGTTATGTACCAAGACCATTTAATAGACTTGGCCCAGCAACAGCAGCACTTAATTCTAGCGAAAGCCACCAGCCCCGGACGCGGGCTCAGCCCGCCACTGCTGCCTGCAGCGACTCCCCCGGAGCCCCAGGAGACTCAGCTGATTCTGCTGAGTCAGCTGACTCCCATAAAACGGTACAAGTCGCTACTATATTCGCTCAGTGATCGAGAGTCGCTCATGAATCTCTTGAGCGGATTGGCTTCTCCGGCCGGAGAAAATACTGTTTCCAACTCGGACGATGACGATGACACCGAACTCGAAGAATACGCCTACCACTCAAACTCCGAACTCTCTCATTCCACAGAAGTACCCCTTGCGGCTAATTATACTCTCGAGTCTCCAGATGCCAGCCTTTTGGCTGCGAATGGCCATGGCCACCGAGCATATCCTTCAAACTTGTCACAGTACTTGGTTTCGATTCCCGAGCGATTTACCTGTAATCGATGCTGTCACATGATGTGCCCCTATTGCCTCAAGCTTCGATGTCGGGACATTTGCTCCACATGAAATTCCTTGATGTTCCTCATGCATGAATGGATTATGTGCCTGAATCGGGATAATACACCACCTTTATTTATGACTTCATGACCACCTCCATGCGGGGGGTGGATCTTCACGTTCCCGCATCTGTATTTAGCTTTCATATTATTTTTGTATACTAGACTTTGAAAGAACAAAGTGTCTAAAAATAGCCTGGCATCGGCCGGGCAGGTGAAACAACGTACTGGGGTACTTTCAACCGCTTTGTTCCCCAGGAATACAAAAGCTGATCGGGGAACGCTATCGCCTTGGCAGGTACCACTGCGGCGTTCGCTTGACCTTCGGTTGACGCGCGTTTGCACCCAGTTGTGGGTGGTTTGTGCAGATGCGATTTCTGACTTTTATGCGCGATCCACCGCGTTGTTGATGATGTTGATGCCATGAATGAAGACCTTGTAAACGATAAAATAGAGCTTGCAAAATTGTACTTTAAGTCCAAGAGTTACAAGAAGGCCCTTTCTACATACACCCAACTCGTTGAACACATCGCCACATATACTCCCGCCAATGTGGCTCGTGTGCTACGAGCGTATAATCTTCCAGAGACTCCATTGATAGGAAAACCCCATCACCCCAGACTCTCGTCCATTCTTGATGCTAGGGCTGCGACGTACGAAAAGCTTGGGGATGTGTCACAATCCTTAGCCGATAGCCAAAGTTCATTAAAAGTGAATCCACTCGACTTGAAAGCTTACTTGCGGATCGGTAAGAACTATCTTAAGATGGGCGACGAGATAAAAGCATTCAGAAACTACCAATGTGGGCATTATCTCGTGTCAAAATTCTTACAGAAACATACAGATTATTCCATCAACCGGGACCTTTTGGGAAAGTTAGAACAAGCGTACTCGAAGCTCAATTCCCACTTGAAGAGAAAAAGACAACTCCAAACCCAACTAGAAAAACAATTGCCGTTGAAAAAGGCGAAGAAGTCCATCGACCCGTTTGACCGTTTGGAGTTGGATGTGTTGGAAACAATCTTTGGTCATTTGAACGTGGCCAATTTGTTTTCTTGCCACTTGGTATGTAAAAGCTGGTATAACACCTTGATTTCGTTCGTTCAGTTGTACCAATCGATTTCCCTAAAACCTAAAATCAAGTATAAAGAGTTTCTCAATGGGGTAAATATGTTCAATCGCTTGAAGAAGTACTCGCTTAGTTGGAAGATCAACCAAACTTCACTCCCGGAGTTTTGGAAGATTATTGACAGCATGATTAAGCACAACTTCAAGCTCAAGTCTTTGGAAGTATTCAACGAGTTTAATTACTATGATCTTTTGCTTAAACTTGATAAGTACGGCTTCAAATTTCACTTCAAATATGTGGAAAACTTGAAGCTAATCTTGAGTGCTTGTCCACCTTCTCAATTGATGAATTTATTTCCTAACTTGAGAAGCATGGAAATTATATTGATGGAGAGTCAGGCGTCTCCTCCATTAATTATCGATAACAAAAATGCTTTCAAAAAACTCATATCTCAGGAGGTAGAGTTAGAATCATGTTTGGAAATCTTGGTGCTTATTAACAAAAACTCTATCCTGAACTATCCTCCATTTCTTTCACACACCGTCAACTTGAGGAAGCTCATAATTTCAAACTTTGAATTCAACAATATTCAGCACAACTTTGGCCTGTTCCTTTCGAATTGTTCTAACTTAAAGTATCTTACTTTAGAGAACAACAGAAATTTGTCTTTCAAGATCTTCCTCCAAAATCTAATCAACTACAGATCAGATTTCAAACTACTCAAGTTAGTGTTTCGGGAGCATGCAATAGACAGTTCGTCGAATTTAGCTGAGTTCACTATTTCAGACTTCCACAACCTCAGTGAACTCATCTACTTGGACTTGTACTCCATTTCCTTGTCCAATAATGGCTTGAAGAAGTTTCTTACGTGCTGCCCTCTCCTCGAAACGTTGATACTTGGTGCTTCTAACTTCATCTATTTCAAGAATGATTCTATCAACCAATTTATCAAATTGAATCTTCTCGATTTACTAATGGTCTTGCCTTGTCTCAGAAACTTATCGTTAATCGACCTAAACCTAGATAACTTGTCAATGAGTTATTTTTGTAAAGATTTGCAGAAGTTCCAAACTCAACTAGATTACTTGGACTTGAGTTTTAACAATAAGGTTGATGGAATTGGCCTTCTAAGTCTATTAGATTACGACATGAAATTGAAACAATTGATTCTTGATGGAATTCAAGTCAATGCAGACACTTTGAGCTTGATACAATCACGATACGGAATCACCGTTAAAAATGACCATTTGAAGCTGAAATGGCGGCAATACGGTATAAATTCTTTTATTCTTCCCTAACCTTTCTTGTACATACTTTCTCTTAATGCATTTATCAAACATTTTCAAAACTTTTATTACAGTAGCAACTACATACTTTTTAATCTTGACGTCTTTCAGCCAAATGGCGTTGTTCGTTGGACAAACGCCATTTTTCTGACATTTTAAATTTTGCAGCCTTCTCTTTCAAAATTTCCTCAGTGCGAAAAGACGATGAGATATTTGAGCATCAAAACTTTAAGAGATCTCTCCATCAGCATGGTAGCAACGAGGAACCAAAGCAAACAAGCTAAGAAAATAAAGTTTGACGATGAAGATGTAAGCATAGACTTGCCCTTGGGAAAAACGGAAGATGTTGAAGATCCTGCTATGCTTTCAGAGGAAGAAAATTCCAGTGAAGATGATAGCGATGAGGGTCCGGAGGAGGAATCCACCAACAAGGCAAAGGAAGATTTATTAGCCCAAGAAAAGGCCCGAAAAAAAGCTGAAGCTGAAGCAAAAAGAGAGGAGAGACAACGGAGAAGGCAGCAAGACTTATACAATAAACAACAACAAGAACTGAAAAAAACTAAGCAACAGAAGCTACCATCCATAGAAATATTACCTGACATTTTACCTGACGAAATCTTAGAAGCCATTAATGATGAAAACGTTGAACTTGCAAGTGAAACCATCCAACCAAGGCATAAAAAAATTGAAGATTTTGACGTTGAGCTCAAGAAGCAGTTGAAACTTGAAAAATTGAAGAAACTCAAAGCTCTCAATAAATCGTCCATAAAGAAAGGTCCGGTACACGTCAAGGTGTTAAGTAGTCTCAAAGGAGTTCCTAGAGCAGAGAGCAAGATCATCAATTCGAGAGAGAAGTGGTTGAAGAGAAAGTCATTACATAAGAAGTGACAAATAGTTGTATATTAGCATTAAAGAAATTTGATTACTGGACTGACGCAGAAACAGGTGTATCTGTAGCCTCTAGAGACCCGCTCCTTGATCGTGTTGTTGTGTAGTTTGAACACCCATTCGTTCATTTCTGTCCTTATAGTTTGAAATGGAAATATCAGGCTCTTGCTCCTGGAGGTTCTCCTCCTTCAAATATGAGTTCCCTTGAAGCCCAGCACTCACTGCCTCGTCGTACTCCACAATATCTTCAGGTGTAAGCTTTATTGTAGTTGCAGCTCTTCTCAACATGATTTATTTAGGTCAAAAATCAGGAAACGCGAATTGTCATCACAAATATGATTCTGGCTATCGCTGCATTGCTAATATGTACTTTCATGGGAGCTATTTCCTATGGACTTGGTATTCTACCCTTACATCTTGACGTCAATAACCATATTAAGCCGGTTTCTCTCTTCAGTGGGGGATTATTGATTGGAGCAGCCTTGTGTTTGGCCATTCCTGAAAGCATTGAGAACTATACGAAGAATGCAAAAAATGACAGTAAATGGATTGGAATTTCCGTCATGCTTGGGTTTGTCAGTATGATTTTGGTTGATCAAAACTACCAGAAACCCGAACGTCAGGAAATTAGTATCAATGATTATGACGTTTCTCCCCCGCCATCTTCCATATTCAAATCGATTCTTCACACTTCATTGACATTGGCGTTACTTATACATTCGGCAATCGATGGGATATCGTTGGGGTCGGCCTTCCATCGAGACAGTATCACGTTTGTGTTTTCGTTGGTTGTAATTATTCACAAACTTCCAACATGTTTCAGTTTGAGTTGCTTGTTGCTTCAAAAAGGTGTCAATGCTGAGATGGTCAAAATACACATCTTAGCATTTGCGTTGACGACCCCACTATTTGCAATTCTTACATGGATAGCTCTACTTGCAGTCAATCCCAGTGATACTGTCATTGGTATTTTACTTCTTTTTAGCAGTGGGACTTTTATCTACATCCTGACTCATATTTTAGGTGAGTTCAAAGAGATGACATTTACAGAAATGGGCATTTTGATTGTGGGAATTTTGGTCCCTGGGTTCCTTAGTTTCATGCATTAGCTAATGATACTAAATATAGAAATTGGATCGTAACTAACAGTGTATGACTTCTTGTAAAATCAGCTTCAATTTGTACTTCATTCTGACCTTTAAATTCTGTTTTGATTTCGAACCCAAACAGGTGGTACGGAATTTATGAGCTATAGCATCAGCGTATGTCACGGCTTGGTACCCGGTGGAATAAGTCTTTTCGATGGCTTGTTTGGTCAGGATTAATCTGAGAGGTGACGACTCTGGTTTGGTTATAATCAAATGCATAGTGGGATATTGGGTTACTTTTAACTCGATTAAGAGACGTTGTTTCTTAATCGTGAGGTCTTGAAAGGTCTTGATAGCATGGGAACGTCCGAAGTGACACAACCTGATGGAGTTTAAGGTGGTGGAGTACCGGTCAGATAAGAAGATCAATAGGTGAACTATCGACAAATCATCAAGGGTACATGGAACCGGAAGGTATCCATTGATAAACGAATGGAGTTCTTCAATCCGTATAAAAAATGACTCGTCATCGGGAGTCAAGATTTTTATACGGCAGTTTTCCTTTTCCAAGTCGAACTTGCTAATGGAAGCTGAATCGTCTGTCAAGGTACCAGACTTTGTAAGACTATTTCTTTTGTTGAGTAGGTTCACAAAGCTTATGGGGTTGTATTGAACCGGGGCATCTTCCTCTGAGAATGCGGTTGCTAGGGATGAACAGGGTGTCAAATTCTCCATGAAATCGTTGTATTCGGTATCAGCAAAATCCGGATCGGACATTTTGAATCAAACAGGGATAAAAACTAATACAATCAAGCACCAGGCTCGGAAAGGTATAAATAAAGAATATTGATAAATGTATGGAGAAGCCCTTAAATAGATCTTGTTGGCTGGGTAGGCAAAAACCTCTACCAATCGAATGTGTGAAGGAATTTATATAACAATAAAATTCTGGGGTGATCGTTGAAAGCGGGTACTCCATTTTTTTTACCCCACTCACTTTTTTCAAAGGTGTTTGGGGTAGACCGAATAATGTGATGTTACATTTATACTAAGTATACTATTATTGTGCTCCACTTGTGGAAATGAAGTGGATATGAGTAGTTAGGTTGAACGATCTACCCCTTCAAAGGAACAACCATGCTAGGAGTGCTGGATCGGCAACCTGGTATGTTGTAACGTGATAACCGATGTAAAGGAAAGGTCTGAGCACGCGTCGGGATTACGGGTCTAATGTATCACACAACAGCATTGTGGTTTTGTACTACACGTCAACGTGACTGTCACAGTTTAAATCCACAAATGGGTTGTACTTGTTGTCTAGCACAAAGCAGGTGATGAATCTGGTTTTCATTATCATCAACACATCCACCACCAACACATTAAGTCGAGCATACTCCATGGTGGTGAGTTTCACGATGTCGCTGAACCCCTCTACGATCATGGTCTTCTCTTCGGGTCCAGTTTCGAGGAACTCTTTTAGATCTTTCAAATTGTTCATCTTGTGGTAATTAAATTGCTTCATCTGGGTATCCAGATGAGAGAAGTTATAGTTCCCATTGAAGACGGCGTCATAAAGGCGAGTGGGAAGCGTACAGTTTATATAAACGGTGTACTTGAAGTCCTCGTCCACCCGGCCCAACACGTACTTAATACCAGCATTGATATCTTGTGACACCACATACTCCATTGACGATTTTGTTTTTCGAACGCGATTCGGACCAACACCGACGGACTTAGGTATTGAGTCCATACAGGATAATGGTTCTGGTGGGGCCGTTCCACGGGATTAAGTCTACAGGGAAACAATGAACTAAAGAACAGGAACACTTCATGAGGCGTCCAGGGGCTTTGTTTTTTTAAAATACTGGTTTCACAACAGAATTTGATCCCATCATTCCGTTCGTCTTCCGGTCTCGATCATATCTCCAGAACCACCGTGTAAAGAAAACTAACTATCTCTTAAAATATATCTGCGATTCATGGACTACTCCAATTCTAATTAGGTAAGTGCAGAGCGCAAGTGAATAACTCCGAGCAGCAACAATATATCCAATTTATCCCAATGTGCACTGGGTAATCTTGACACACCTCTTTCCCAAAAGGCCCCTTTTGGGCAAGCAGCATTTGTCTCTTTTCAAAATTGGCTCTTCGTCGATATCCACGAATCTCTTTGCTATTTTTCCCAAGCTATTCAATTCCATATACCTGCTTTGGTAAATAGTAGCAGCCACCACTAAATTGACCATAAAAAGTCCAATTAAAACCTTGAAGAATTGCATTTCCAACCGATGATCAAATATTGGGAACTATGTGGCAATCTGTCTCAATTTATACTTCTCCACCCGTTATCATTATCTGTACAACCGCAAATGCGGTAACTTTAATCTAAAAAGCCTTTTTTGCGAAATTCACTATTATTGTTTATAGGGATAGACAAGGTTGATCCCAACTAAACATGAACGTGGTGAAGAAAGTATTTGAAAGGTCATTTATATAAGATATGATTCGAAGTTCTCGACCTTAATTTTAAAGTCGTATCAACTCACACAAGTTCTAAGTCACATTACAGATTAAATGTAAGATTTAAAATATACAAATGAGGAACCGGCAAGTTCCATTTGATTTATCTATTTTATTATTTATTCATTTGAGTAACAAATAAATCATATACCAACGTTAAAGTTAAAATAATAAGTATTTCTCTTTGGGATCAAGAAATTTAGTAACCGAATTCAGCCAATTTTTGGGAAGCTTCAGAGTCAGCAACAGAAGCCTTAGCGGATTGAATCTTCTTCAATAAAGCCTTCTTCTTGGCGTAGTATTCAGCAGATTGCAACTTTCTCTTTTCTTCCAATTTGTCAACGACAGATTCGTATTTCCATCCAACAGACGAAGACAACTTACCGACAGTGGTGTATTTTCTACCTGGCTTCAATCTTAAGACTCTCAAAGCTTGAGGAACCACAACTCTCTTCTTCTTGTCGTATGGAGGTGGAATACCTTCGAAAACCTTCAATCTTTCCAAAGCAGCCTTACCTCTTGGAGTTTTGTGAGCAATCATACCCTTGATGGCCTTGTAAAAGATTCTGGAAGGGGCTCTGAAGTGGAATGGACCGTGAGTCTTGTTGTATCTGGTACCCTTTCTCAAGTAGTCGTGGTATTTCAATTTGTTTCTGAAGAATTCACCAGAGATGTTCAAGGCTTCACATCTGACGACAACAACTTTTTGGCCGTTCAACAATTGTTTGGCAACGGTGGAAGCCAAACGACCTAATAAGTGACCCTTACCGTCAATAACAACAACTGGTTGGTAGGCGGACATTTTTTTCGTTAGTGGTTATTGAAAAAAAAATTTTAGTAAAACCTTTCTAGATGAAATAAATTTTTCGTGAGTGCACTGCGAGAGTTTTCCGTTTAGCGGGTGAAGAGTGCGAAATAGTGACACAAAAAGAAAAGCAGTCACACCCGCACGTGAGGGTTTTCCATGTAGGTTATATGGTGCAACCGGTACTAGTTTATAGGTGAACACCAGTATTTTGGTTTTAACTAGGTCTTCAAAAGAACTGCAATGACCACTGGTATTTATTCACGATGAGCAGTCTTTTATATAATTTTGGAGAATTTTTGTACGCATTTACCATGGCTGCAAACATAAGTGACATTTTAACTAAGTACAACTAAATAACAATCTCTTTGGATTCAATTAATGAGTTAACCACAGAAATAATGGCGTGAACCGACGCTTCAGACACATCGGAGTGGACCCCACATCCCCATTTCTTAACCTTTTCACCATTAGAGTTGATATAACTCAATTGAATGTAAGTGGCAGCCTTACCTTGGGAACCAGTACCCAAGTTGTGCTCTGAATAGTGGATAACTTCAAAGTAAGTACCAAATCTGCTGGAAATAGCATCAATGAATGCAGAAATTGGACCATTACCTTTACCATAAACAGAAATGGTCTTACCGTTGATATCCAAGGATGCATTGATTTCTCTCGAAGAATCATCACTATCTTTGTTTCTGAAGATATCAAACTCTTTCAAGTTCAAAACACTGGTACGTTCGGCCATGAATCTTTCCTTAAACAATTCGACAATCTCATCTGATTTTAATTCTCTTCCTAACAAATCAGCAGTGTCTTGAACAGCACCTGAGAATTCCACTTGCAATTGTCTAGGTAAGTCCAATCCTAAGGATCTCAAAATAATCCAAGCAGCACCCCCCTTTCCAGACTGTGAGTTGACTCTGATGACAGCCTCGTAGTTTCTTCCAATATCCTTTGGATCCAAAGGCAAGTATGGAATAGCCCACTTTTGTGAGTCTCTCTTTGCGGCCTTTTCGAATCCTTTCTTGATAGCATCCTGGTGAGATCCAGAAAAGGCTGACACAACCAAAGATCCACTGTATGGAGCTCTGGCACTCACAGGGATCTTGTTACATCTCTCACTAACGGCAATAATTGATTCCATATCAGAAAAGTCCAATTCAGGTGCAACACCTTGAGTGTATAAATTCAAGGCGACAGTGACCAAGTCCACGTTACCAGTTCTTTCACCGTTTCCAAAAAGACATCCTTCCACTCTGTCAGCACCAGCCATCACACCCAATTCGGTGGCTGCAACACCACATCCTCTGTCATTATGAGGGTGCACAGACACACAAATTTTTTCACGTTCGGTGATGTTTCTGCAAAAGTATTCGATTTGGTCAGCGTAAACGTTTGGAGAAGCCACTTCAACGGTGGCAGGCAAATTGAAGATAATTGGTTGCTCAACCGTTGGTTCCCAAGCGTTTTTAACTGCTTCACAGATTTCTACTGCGAAATCAGTGGGTGTGTCAGAGAAACATTCAGGAGAAAACTCAAACGTCCAGAGAGTGTCTTGCATTTCTGGGTCGTCTTTGGTCAACGAACGCACAAGCTTCGTGGCCTCGACAGCTTTGGCGATGGCTTCGTCTTTCGACATGTTAAAAACCACATCTCTGAATAAATCGGAGGTAGCCAAGTAAGTATGGATACACGCTCTTTTGGCACCTTTCACCGATTCCACCGTTCTTCTGATAAGGTGTTCTCTCGACTGTGTCAATACCTGGATGGTGACATCATCTGGAGCGGTTTCCACCGCGTATCTAGTGAAATCGAAATCAGTTTGAGAGGCAGATGGGAACGACACTTCGATTTCTTTGAAACCAATTTCAATTAACTTCTTGAAGTATTCCTTCTTTTCAGGCACCGTCATGGGATCAGGTAAAGACTGGTTTCCATCTCTCAAGTCTGTCGATAACCATCTGGGAGCTTTGGTGATAGTTTTGTTTGGCCAGTTTCTGTCGGGTAAATGCACAGTTTTGAAAGGCGAATATTTTTTCAGAGGATCTCTTAACAAGTTGGCATACTTCTTGGCAGCCGGGGCGGCTCTTTGGAAGAGTATATTCGTAGCTTTGAACATACTGCTATCAAATCAGAAACTAAAAAAATCAGTTCAGGTGTATGAGTCAAATTTTTTCAGACCGAGATTTTTCATCAAGTTATATTGCATATTTTACTAAGGGAAATGTGGAGAGTTAGGGAACCTCGCCTAAACCGGGCCGCGACAGGCACACCCGCACCTGCCCACATCGCACCACCTCGTGGAATCGCTACCCCATTTTCGATTGTGTGAGGGTTAGGAAATAATACCTGGGGGTTTGGGTGTATACGAGCAGAGTTGATGGGGTGGGGTATATATTTGAAAAGATAGAATCTTCAAGTTGGCTTGTGACATTACAAAGGAATTCAATATATTTTCGACTATCTGTTGAATGTTTGTGTGGTGTACTATTTTAACTGTGTGATCGATGAATTGCAGTTATATGCACTCAACCAGAAAAGTTTTTTTCCAGGAGATGCTCTTCTCACAAGTGAAAAATTATATTAAATACCTAACATACCATCTGCATCAGACAATCAAAAATGGCCAAATCAAGCACAAAAACTGCCAAGGCAGTGACAAAGAAGGTGAAAGACTCTAAGAAGAGCAAGAAGGTTGAAGCCAAGCCAGTGGAATCCAGTTCCAGTGAAGAATCTTCTTCCGAAAGCGAAAGCGAAGAAAGCTCGAGTGATGATTCTTCTTCTGAAGACAAATCTTCGTCATCTTCGTCTTCTGACAGTGATTCTGACAGCGACAGCGACAGTGATTCCGAAGAAGAAAAGAAGGTAGAGAAGAAGGTTGAGAAGAAGGTCGAGAAGAAGGTTGAAAAGAAGGAATCAAGCTCTGAATCTGATAGCGATTCTTCTTCTGACAGTGAATCAGACAGCGACTCCGACAGTGACAGTGATTCCGAAGACGAAAAGAAGGTCGAGAAGAAGGTCGAGAAGAAGGTCGAGAAGAAGGTCGAAAAGAAGGTCGAAAAGAAGGAATCTTCTGACAGCGACTCCGACAGCTCCAGCTCCAGCTCTGACTCTGACAGCAGTTCCGACAGCAGTTCCGACAGTAGTTCCGACTCTGACAGCGATAGCGACAGTGATTCCGACTCCGACTCCGATTCCGAAACCAAAGCATCTACCAAGAAGGACAACAAGCGTAAACCAGACAGTGACGAAGAATTCCAAACCGCTGACGAAGAACCAACCCCAAAGAAGGCCAAGGTTGTTCAAGAACCAGCCACCCTTTTCGTTGGTAGATTGTCCTGGAACATCGACGACGACTGGTTAAAGAGAGAATTCGAACCCCTGGGAGGTGTCATTAGTGCCAGAGTAATCATGGAAAGAGCCACTGGAAAGTCCAGAGGTTACGGATATGTTGATTTCGAGAGCAAGGCCGATGCCGAAAAAGCTCTTCAAGACTTCCAAGGAAAGGAAATCGACGGTAGACCCATCAACTTGGACTTGTCTACTTCCAAACCTCAAACCCCAGCTAAGAACGACAGAGCCAAGAAGTTCGGTGATGTTGTGTCAGCTCCTTCCGATACTTTATTCATTGGAAACTTGAGTTTCAACGCCACCAGAGACAAGTTGTTCGAAGCTTTTGGTCAATACGGTGAAGTGATTTCTTGCAGAATCCCAACCCATCCAGACACTCAACAACCTAAGGGATTCGGATATGTTCAGTATGGAAGCATCGAAGAAGCCAAAGCCGCATTGGAAGCCTTGAACGGTGAGTACATCGAAGGTAGACCTTGTAGATTGGATTACTCCACTCCAAGAGACCCAGCATCTTCTCAGAAGCCAAGATTTGGAGGTGACAGACAAGGTGGATTTGGAGGTAACAGATTTGGAGACAGATCTGCCACCAACTCCCCAAGACCCCAAAAGACCGCCGAATTTAGAGGTACCAAGAGAACCTTTGACTAATCCCTGCATTCCTTCTGTATAGTAGTTAATAAAATGTTTTTCACCGTATATGAAAGACTCCGATCGGAGATCATGGAGTAGAGGCGAAAATTTGACAGGTCAGCCGCACCCGCCAAACTCATAAGACAAGAAAATATCGCCAGACCCATACACAAAACCCCAAAGTTGATGGTAATTTCGTTGGCCAGTTACCGGGTGCTGTTTGTAAACTTTGCAATATTTTCTTTTTGTTATTTGTAGAGGGTGGCTTTGATAAACCTTGACATCTGGTTCGCACAATGGGGGAGAGGGCGAGGCCTTTTTTTTTTGCTCACCCATCAATACAAATATAACCGTTTCAATTGATAACTTTATCAGTTTGAAGTTTTATATCAACTACAATCTTGTTAAATCAACGGCATAGTCCTTACTAAAGGCCTGTACACCATCCATATTTCAAATTCATTGTTCTGTTAGATTTTTTTGTCCACCGTTAATGCTTGTGTGCCGTTGAACTCGAACCTTTTATACCTATTGTTCACTACTGTTTTATCTTCATGAGGAAAGCAGTTTCAAGAATAATACCGGGACGGCTGAAGAGCTTTCTCGATGGTCCGAGTACGGGGCCTGCTCCGGCATCTGGCGCCGGTCCCGTGCAGACTCCCAACACCGCTTCCTCGTCTCCTTTTAGGATAGACTTCAATTCAGTTTCTGACTTCTACATTGTCCTTGATAAACCCCATAACTCATGGCTCCCAGGCGATGAAGTATCGGGCCAGATTATCTTGATTACAAAGAAAAATTTAGCTAATATTGTTATCACTCTTTCACTAGTGGGCTATGTTAAGATCAACGGATTATCTCATTCAAAATTAAGACCTGTGAAACACAGCTTGTTTAACCATACCATCAAGATTTATGGCGATGACTTACAACCGACAGAACGCTCGGATGGTCTATCGAGTGGGTTATATAAGGGAGAACACCGATTCCCCTTTATTGTAAAGTTACCAAACAAACGCATCTATACTAGCATTGATTTCGGAAAAGGGTCAATTACTTACTTACTCAAGGCCACTATGAGTGACTCAAACATGGTATATGCTCAGTCAAACACTCCTGGAGATTCCAACCCTTCATCTCCAGGCTTACTTGCCAAAACAAAGAACCTTAAGATCCTCAACAACTCCAATTATAGTTCAGAGAAATTGATTAACTTGATAAACCCCATAGATGTGAGCACTCTTTTGCCACCAAAGACAAAGAGACTAATAATCAAGGATCCTAGGTATAACAGAAGACTTTCTCGGACTCAAAGTTCCAATTCTACCATAAATACCTTCAACACCTTTGGCACTTTTTCCTCAAATAACTCTGACCCGAACGAGAACACCAATTCGAATTCAAACTCCCCACGAGATCAAGAAATGGGCGAAAGCCTTGAAAACCAACCAGATGACCACAACGAAACTCCAACCACTCCTCATGCTCCTTCAAATAGCGTGGATTATGCCTCTAAACCAAATACTATCAAAGTATCATTAGCAATTCCTGAAAAAGGTTATTTGAGAGGTGAGCTAATTCCAGTCAAATTGAATATCAATCATCTTCGAAAGGTTCAGGATGTGAATGGAATCATTATCACCTTTGTTAGGGTTTGTAGGTTGGAAAGTGGTCCCGATGGAATTTACGATTCGTTTAGAAAGGACTTGGGTCAGAAGGTCATCCCCATATACGTGGATCCAATTAATTTCAAGGCAGAAATCAGTACGAACATAAGAGTACCAGCTGACTGCTTTCCTACCATCAGTGGATGCCCCTTAGTGTCGTTTCAATATTTTGTTGAAGTGTTGATTAACTTGTCTGGAAAGTCCGTTTCATTGGTAGACAATGAACAGACAAAATCGTCTGTGGTAAGTGAAACCGGAAGACAGTCTCCAATAGTCGATTTCTCCACTAACGGATCTCAAAATGTTAATGAAGACACGATGAACTCGGATTCAGCTACAAACACCACAGACTTAAGACTGCAATTCAAGTATCTGTCAACGGTATCAGATTTCAACCATAAAGCTACATCGAGTTTCATCAATACTGATAAGTTCAAACATCTGAAGAAGTTTTTGCAGTTAACTTCAGAAGTGGTGATTGGAACTCATAGGCTGCAAAAAGATTCCGACTCTTCTGCTTCGGTCTCAAATCCTTTGAGTCTGGATATACCTTTGGAAACACCACCTTCCCGAGGATCATCATTGAGGTCTGAAAGCTCTCCAATAGTGCCTGCGGCCCAATCACATGCGGCCCAAATCATTCCACAACCATTGTTCAACGTAATTCCAGAAGCCATGGAGATTAACCATTTCAATGGCAGAGCTCCTGATTATAATGAAATCCATAATGAGAGTGGGTTGTTACCATTCCCTGAGCAACCAGCGATGTCAGAGAAAGATCAAATGAGAGCTCATGAGAGGAGTCTTTTACCATCTGAGCCTTTCTTGTCTGTTAATGACGTTGAATCGAGGGAGTCTGTCAGTCCAATCATGGAAAATGCCCAGCTTCTCGAACCATCAACTCCTCCTCAAGAGACAAATGGTGGAACCGACTTCAACTTTTTCAGCAACGAACAATCACCGAATAACAACGAACAAGAAGACCAATACAGTCAGATTGACTATGTTCCAAACTATGAAAGATCTAATAATGATCCGCTAGTCGAGGGTAACTCGACCTCAGAACATTGAAGTTTATAGAGTAACGAATTACGATAATGTATTATAGTACTATAAAAGTTGACAAACATATCTAATGATACAAGTACGCAAAAAGCATCATGTGCTATTATGAGCCAAATATAACTGTTTCTGAAGAGAAGTAACGTTATCTTTTAATTGATCTCTCTCCTGTTTCAAGATAAATAAGTCAGCTTCTAAATCTTTGAGTTTCATATTATAATGAGCGTTTTCGAGGGCATCATCGTCTTCCTCATTTTCTGCTTCACGAATTGGGTTGGCGATATTAACGTTCTCTTGGCTTGGGAATTGTAAGGGATTTCTGGTACTTGTTCTCTTACTGGCCTTTTTGAAGAGCTTCAACTCATTGTTTTCTTTAATCAATTTCTCCATCAAAGACCTTTGGTTGTTCAATTCTTCTTGGGTTAATTTCAAGGCTTTTGAAGTGTTGTTGACACTTTGCAATGCATCTTTATAGTTCGAATCATAGGTTCTCAAGTTTGACAACTTGACATCCAACTCGCTTCTCAAAGTGGAAATCTCTCTGGCGGAGGTGACTTCTTGTTCCTTGCTGATCTTCATTAAACCATCCAATTGTTTTTGCAATTCCAACACCATTGGGTCCACTGCATTGTTGACAGACCTGTCAGTAGAAGCAGAAGAGATGTTTCTAGTGTTCCAAGCATTGACTAAGTGTTCTAATTGGTTGGAAATATCCTTCTTGCTCCTTCTTGTGGTAGAGTTACTCAAAATTGATTTGTTCGTGCTGTCAACACCATTGATGCTGCGAACATCCTCTTGTTCAGGCTCATCATCTGAAATATCATCGTTATCGTGGATAGATCTGTAATTATTGTATTCCAACTCTAAGTTGTCATGCTTGGATTTCCAGTTGTTGATCTCCTTGTGTAAGATTTCTTGATCTCTCACTTGTTGTGTCAAAATCTTGACTTTTTCTTCTTGTTTAGCTATGATCTTTTGGAAATCCGATAATTGCGCAACCTGATTATTCATAAAAGGCTCAAATTCTTGGATCTTGTTGTTCAAGACAGAATTCTCTTGGGTCAAATAAATTAACTTGTTATTTAATTCCAATCTTTCCAACTTGTAACGTGTAAGTTCACCTACTGAGTTAGAATTGTTGGTGATATTAGAAGCCACATCTCTTTCTTCATTTTCTTCATCGATTTTGAGCAAATTTGGATCGATTTGCTGTTTCAATTCTCTGATGACATCATCCTTTTCTTGCAATTGCAATTTCAAATCTTCTGCATTTGTAGAACGTAAGGCAGTGTTTTCGTGTTCCAATGCATTGATCTTTTCAGTAGCATTTTGCATCTCAATCTTGGCATTTTGCCTTAAAGCTGTCAATTGACTAGTAAGCTCGGCAACCAATTGCTTAACCTTTTCATTTTCAACATTCTTGGCCAAATTAGGTGTCGAACTGTTCACCAACCTATCAGTTTCAATGGCCTTGGTGTGGCCATTAGTATTCGAGAAGTCGTTGGTGCCAGAATTCGAAAATCTTGAAACATCAATATCATCTTCGGTGATGTCACCTCTTTCAGAGATGGCGGTCGATGGTACTTCCACAAACTTATCACCATTATCGATAACGTCTCTAGGTCTTTCTGGAGAAGCAGCCGGGGTTCTAAATTCTTCAGGGCCAGCCGAAAAGCTTCTGGCATGACGCTGAAATCCTTGTCTAACTTCATCCTCTTGAGAACTAGAGTGTCCCATTCCAGTTGCAGCCACAGCTCCCACAACTCCAGCGGTTCCAACAGCTCCAACAGTAGCGACTCCACCAAAAGGTGTGGCCGAGTTGGAACCAAGAGGCGACGTTGTTGAAGAACGAACAACAGTATCAGATAAACCAGCAGCCGCAGCAGCCTTTTTAGTAGCCTTAACAACAGTTTGCCGGGAAGACAAGAAAGAATCAAGAACACTCAAGTCCAACTGGTAAATGATAGTGTCCAAGTCAGCAGCCGGATCTTTCGTCTCATAAGTATTAAAGTCATTAGGATCACTTGAAGCATAATCGTTCTTGTCACCACCCATAATCAAAATCTTGTTTAAAGCCGGAAGATAAGTCATGGTATGACCACATCTAGATCCAGGGCCATCAATTTCACCGTTTGATATCAATTTGGACCACACCAAAGTGTGCAAGTCCAACACATACAAAGAGTTGTAAATGATTCCACTAAAGTCGTTCCCTCCATAAACATAAAGTTTATCGTGGATAATACAAGCAGAGTGTTCGTTGACCGGCAACGGGGTGTTCCCAGAAGATGAAATCTGAGTCCATTTGGAGCTGGCAATATCAAAGCACCACAAGTCGTTCGAAACCTTTTCGTTATTGTACACCCCACCAAATACGTAGATCTGGTTTTTATAGACCGACATTGTGTGGTTTGTCAAAGGAGGAGGCCTAAAATTATTCAATGGTTCGACCAAATTCCATCTGGCCTTGGGGGACTTGAAGGTGTTCAATTCAAAGTAGTACAAGTCATTGAACACATCATTTTCCAATTGACCTCCGAAAAGATACAATCTAGAAGACTGGTTATTCAACGACACCACTCCAATTGTGTGACCATAACGACCATTGGGCTTGTTCAAGATATGGCTTGGAATGGTATACTTGTTGTTGTTGATGTTGAACAAATAAAAGTTGTTGTCGGGAAAACCATTGAAGTCCGTATCGACTGTATCACCTCCATAGATGATAAAGGCATTTCCAATCAACACTGACGAGTGGCCCACTCTGGCGGGTGGATTGTTGTTATTGGCGATGACCACAGGCTCGGCCGTATATTCAATGGTGGAGTTAGTGGATGGGTCTACGGTGGGAACGATTTTCCAAGTGTCACCAAACACAGAGCCTTCTTTCAAACCCCCCATTAAAAACACCTCATTTTTCTCTGATGAGATACTAGAAGCCGAGTGCCTATAACGAGGAAACGGAGAGTTTCTCAATTTGAACTTCGTCCATGGAGTTCCTTCGGGGTCAAGGGGAGGAGAAGATGTTGTGGTTGCACCTGCCAAGGGTGATTTTTTCAATATTGGTGAATGGTACACGGGACCGGAAGCATCACCTTGTGAAGGTGTGGGCAAGTGATTATCATAACCTGGAGTCAATTCTTGACTAGCATCGATCAGAGCAGCCGAGTCATCGTCGATTGAAGTGTTAGGATCGATTGATCCGTCTTTTTTCTTTTTACCGAATTTAAAGCGGGCCATTTCAAAACAACTTGTAAGGGATTGAATAAGTCAAGGCACAACACGGAACGTAGATTGCTTGGGTACAAAAGACAATACAAATTGTAATAAAAGAACTTAGAGTTAGTTCTGGGGAAAATAAACTGAATGCTCAAATGCAAACAAAAGTCGGTTTATTTATTTCGTGGAGAATCCACTAATGCCTGTGAACAGAAAAAAAATTTTCAATATTAAACGAGCCGTTATACTAATATATTTTCCTTGTTTCAGTGAATGGTCGATGTACCGACTCCAGGAATGGCTTAATGGGGAAATTGTTTGAAGATGTCAGCCAAACTTTGGCCTGGTGGTGTCTCCTCATTATTACTGTAAGAAGATGAACATCTGGTATGAGTGGCTAAGGTACGTGAGACGTTTTGTATTCATTGCCTAATTAGGCAATGCAGAACTTACTATTTTGAGAAATAAGTTGTGGGCCTCGCTTTACAAGAGTTACCATTCGAGGAAAAAGTGCCACTTCAACCACCGGGGGAGTATCGGTGAGTGTTAAGCATACGGTCCTAATTACAGTTATTGTTCATGGGCATACATGTGGTGGTGGTGATATGGTGACTTTTATGCTTGGTATTTTCAAATGCTACATATTTTAAGCCACGCCCGCATTTGCGACAACTTTGTTTGTTTAACTGACGAAGTGGCGGCTACCGGAACCTGTTGAAAGGGTACCTCTTTAATGTGCCAGAGCAGTTTTGTGGGGATTTTAGGCTTTGAACCGTACACGGTGACGGCGGGAAGAAGCTAGACGGCTAAACCGCTCAGATCCACGCGAAGTTCTTGGTAAAAACACTCTGTGTACCTCATTTTTGGCAGCCATTGACATGTCCATCCATTTGGGTGAATTTGCAACAATGTGAGCCTGATAATTATACTGAGATGTTCAAGTTACCATTGGATCCCCAAGTACCTCTCCAGTATATCTGTATTTATTATGTTGCCAATCTTATCTCTATGCGGCGCTTTTGTCCTACTGGTTAAGTTTGTGCTCGCGTAGGTTGGTGCGCACTCGAAATCGTTTCCTCGAATACTACTGTACCGCTGAAGCATGAACAGCTTCGAGTACAATCCATATGATGATCTTCGGCAGATATTCCAGGATCCTCAGTCGATAAAAGAGTTGCCGCAGCTTCTAAAATATATCAATGACCACAAATTGGCTGTGAGTCAACAAATCAATTCCGATATCAACAAGTTTCACCAAAGCAATAATGATCTTTCAGGTAAAGATATTTTGGAATTGATCCAATCTATAGAGACCACACAGACCAAGTCTCAAAGAATCCAAACCTCCATTCAGTCAATCACCTGTGAAATCTCCAAATTAGACTTGATGAAGAAGAACCTTACGTTGTCTATGAACATCTTCAAGAGGCTTCAGATACTAAGCTACTCCATCAACGAATTGAACCAGCACCTAAAAGCTGACTACAGATACAAAGATATCTTTGATCACTTGAATAACACTAAGGATTTGTTGGAGTTCTTTAAGCCATACAAGTCGATTGACGAGATCAACAGATTGCATTTGGTAATGGCCAAGATCGAGACAAAATTGATTGACAACATTTTCATCGATTTCGAGGAGATATTGGTGTACCACAAACCGCTGAAAGACCTCAAGTATGCTTGCATGATTCTAGAGCTTATTGATGATAAACAGAAAGACAAATTGTTGAATTGGTTTTACAACCTCCAGCTCAAAGAAATAAAGGCAATTTTCAACAACTTTGACGAAGCTGGTTCATTGGACAACTTGAACAGGAGATTCATATACTACAACAATACTTTGAAAAAGATGAGGTCGGAAAATGCAGATATATTTCCGAGCAGCTGGAACATTGAGTTGGAACTATCCAAGTTGTTCTGCGAGATTACGAAGGAAGATTTATTGGCAAAATTGAACCAAAGAAAAGTGTCTTCCGAAACCTTGTTAAGTTGTTTGAACACCACTCTTGAGTTTGAAAATAGCCTTAATACTGCATTAAAGTCCACAGACTTTACAAGAATTATTCTGAAGGTGTTTGAGCCTTACTTGAGCATATGGATAGGTGATCAAGACAGATATTTGAACTCTAAAATGATTGAATTCTTCTCGGTTCCTAAAATCCCTCCCGAGTTTCAATCCAGCACCAGCTTCAGCGAGTTTGAAAACGTTTTAAAGATTAATAGTATCCCTAACATTTCGAATTCCTCAATCGAACTATTCAAGGTATACCAGAAGATCTTGATTCAAGCATTAAAATGGTCTAATG